>NW_026109000.1:0-139040 GCF_024516045.1 Bombus affinis | reverse complement strand
ACGGCTCCTCGGGCTGGTGCGAATATATCTATGTCCGTATGTGCCAAACCGATGGTTTGTGACACACCTTTACGCGTCTCTCGTTCTCTGCGCTCGCACGAAAGCTATAGCCTAACCTAAAACCAATCCATCTTCCGTTCATTATTCGATATGGTGGCGACATATTTCAAATTTGCGAACGTGTGGGATCGGTTGTGAGGTTGGACTAGATTTTTACGAGCGACCGGAGCGAGCGAGCAACGGTCACAATTTCCAAGCTATACATATACCATATATTGTCTTGCATATATTTCGTGCTTGTACCTAATTTTGTCAGCCATTTCGGACATCACGTTACTATGTACTATGTTACACTGTACTATGAGCTAACGGTACTAATTATGTGAAACTATTCATAAACTGTAAACATGTGTCGGTAGGCAATAGGATAAATACTACCGGCTCCTCGGGCTGGTGCGAATATATCTATGTCCGCATGTGCCAAACCGATGGTTTGTGACACACCTTTACGCGTCTCTCGTTCTCTGCGCTCGCACGAAAGCTATAGCCTAACCTAAAACCAATCCATCTTCCGTTCATTATTCGATATGGTGGCGACATATTTCAAATTTGCGAACGTGTGGGATCGGTTGTGAGGTTGGACTAGATTTTTTCGAGCGAGCGAGCAACGATCACAATTTCCAACCTATACATACACCTTATATTGCCTTGCATATATGTCGTGTTATTACCTAATTTTGTCAGCCATTTCGGACATCACATTGCATTGTACTATGTGGAAATAGTACTATTTATGTGAAACTATTCATAAACTGTAAACGTGTGTCGGTAGGCAATAGGATAAATACTTCCGGCACCTCGGGCTGATGCGAATATTTCAATGTCCGTATGTGCCAAACCGTTGGTTTATGGCACACCTATACGCGTCTCTCGCTCGCTGCGCTCGCTCGAAAACTATAGCCTAACCTAAAACCAATCCATCTTGCGTTCATTATTCGATATGATGGCGACATATTTCAAATTTGCGAACGTGTCGGATCGGTAGTGGGGTTGGACTTGATTTTTACGAGCGAGCGGAGCGAGCGAGCAACGGTCACAATTTCCAAGCTATACATATACCATGTATTGTCTTGCATATATTTTGTGCTTGTACCTAATTTTGTCAGCCATTTCGGACATCACGTTGCACTGTACTATGAGGAAACGGTACTAATTATGTGAAACTATTGGTAAACCGTAAACATTTGTCAGAAGGCATCAGGATAAAGACTTCCGGCTCCTCGGGCTGGTGTGAATATATCAATGTCCGTATGTGCCAAACCGATGGTTTGTGACACACCTTTACGCGTCTCTCGTTCGCTGCGCTCGCACGAAAGCTATAGCCTAACCTAAAACCAATCCATCTTCCGTTCATTATTCGATATGGTGGCGACATATTTCAAATTTGCGAACGTGTGGGATCGGTTGTGAGGTTGGACTAGATTTTTACGAGCGAGCGGAGCGAGCGAGCAACGGTCACAATTTCCAAGCTATACATATACCATATATTGTCTTGCATATATTTCGTGCTTGTACCTAATTTTGTCAGCCATTTCGGACATCACGTTGCACTGTACTATGAGGAAACGGTACTAATTATGTGAAACTATTGGTAAACCGTAAACATTTGTCAGAAGGCAATAGGATAAAGACTTCCGGCTCCTCGGTCTGGTGCGAATATTTCAACGTCCGTATGTGCCAAACCGTTGGTTTGTGACACACCTTTACGCGTCTCTCGTTCGCTGCGCTCGCACGAAAGCTTTAGCCTAACCTAAAACCAATCCATCTTCCGTTCATTATTCGATATGGTGGCGACATATTTCAAATTTGCGAACGTGTCGGATCGGTTGTGGGGTTGGACTAGATTTTTACGAGCGAGCGGAGCGAGCGAGCAACGGTCACAATTTCCAAGCTATACATATACCATATATTGTCTTGCATATATTTCGTGCTTGTACCTAATTTTGTCAGCCATTTCGGACATCACGTTACTATGTACTATGTTACACTGTACTATGAGCTAACGGTACTAATTATGTGAAACTATTCATAAACTGTAAACATGTGTCGGTAGGCAATAGGATAAATACATCCGGCTCCTCGGGCTGGTGCGAATATTTCAATGTCCGTATGTGCCAAACCGTTGGTTTATGACACACCTATACGCGTCTCTCGCTCGCTGCGCTCGCTCGAAAACTATAGCCTAACCTAAAACCAATCCATCTTGCGTTCATTATTCGATATGATGGCGACATATTTCAAATTTGCGAACGTGTCGGATCGGTTGTGGGGTTGGACTAGATTTTTACGAGCGAGCGGAGCGAGCGAGCAACGGTCACAATTTCCAAGCTATACATATACCATATATTGTCTTGCATATATTTCGTGCTTGTACCTAATTTTGTCAGCCATTTCGGACATCACGTTGCACTGTACTATGAGGAAACGGTACTAAATATGTGAAACTATTGGTAAACCGTAAACATTTGTCAGAAGGCAATGGGATAAATAGTTCCGGCTCCTCGGGCTGGTGCGAATATATCAATGTCCGTATGTGCCAAACCGATGGTTTGTGACACACCTTTACGCGTCTCTCGTTCGCTGCGCCCGCACGAAAGCTATAGCCTAACCTAAAACCAATCAATCTTCCGTTCATTATTCGATATGATGGCGACATATTTCAAATTTGCGAACGTGTGGGATCGGTTGTGAGGTTGGACTAGATTTTTACGAGCGAACGGAGCGAGCGAGCAACGGTCACAATTTCTAAGCTATACATATACCTTATATTGCCTTCCATATATTTCGTGTTATTACCTAATTTTGTCAGCCATTTCGGACATCACATTGCACTGTACTATGAGGAAATTGTACTATTTATGTGAAACTATTCATAAACTGTAAACATGTGTCGGTAGGCAATAGGATAAATACTTCCGGCTCCTCGGGCTGGTGCGAATATATCTATGTCCGTATGTGCCAAACCGATGGTTTGTGACACACCTTTACGCGTCTCTCGTTCTCTGCGCTCGCACGAAAGCTATAGCCTAACCTAAAACCAATCCATCTTCCGTTCATTATTCGATATGGTGGCGACATATTTCAAATTTGCGAACGTGTGGGATCGGTTGTGAGGTTGGACTAGATTTTTACGAGCGACCGGAGCGAGCGAGCAACGGTCACAATTTCCAAGCTATACATATACCATATATTGTCTTGCATATATTTCGTGCTTGTACCTAATTTTGTCAGCCATTTCGGACATCACGTTACTATGTACTATGTTACACTGTACTATGAGCTAACGGTACTAATTATGTGAAACTATTCATAAACTGTAAACATGTGTCGGTAGGCAATAGGATAAATACATCCGGCTCCTCGGGCTGGTGCGAATATTTCAATGTCCGTATGTGCCAAACCGTTGGTTTATGACACACCTATACGCGTCTCTCGCTCGCTGCGCTCGCTCGAAAACTATAGCCTAACCTAAAACCAATCCATCTTGCGTTCATTATTCGATATGATGGCGACATATTTCAAATTTGCGAACGTGTCGGATCGGTTGTGGGGTTGGACTAGATTTTTACGAGCGAGCGGAGCGAGCGAGCAACGGTCACAATTTCCAAGCTATACATATACCATATATTGTCTTGCATATATTTCGTGCTTGTACCTAATTTTGTCAGCCATTTCGGACATCACGTTGCACTGTACTATGAGGAAACGGTACTAAATATGTGAAACTATTGGTAAACCGTAAACATTTGTCAGAAGGCAATAGGATAAATAGTTCCGGCTCCTCGGGCTGGTGCGAATATATCAATGTCCGTATGTGCCAAACCGATGGTTTGTGACACACCTTTACGCGTCTCTCGTTCGCTGCGCCCGCACGAAAGCTATAGCCTAACCTAAAACCAATCAATCTTCCGTTCATTATTCGATATGATGGCGACATATTTCAAATTTGCGAACGTGTGGGATCGGTTGTGAGGTTGGACTAGATTTTTACGAGCGAACGGAGCGAGCGAGCAACGGTCACAATTTCTAAGCTATACATATACCTTATATTGCCTTCCATATATTTCGTGTTATTACCTAAATTTGTCAGCCATTTCGGACATCACATTGCACTGTACTATGAGGAAATTGTACTATTTATGTGAAACTATTCATAAACTGTAAACATGTGTCGGTAGGCAATAGGATAAATACTTCCGGCTCCTCGGGCTGGTGCGAATATATCTATGTCCGTATGTGCCAAACCGATGGTTTGTGACACACCTTTACGCGTCTCTCGTTCTCTGCGCTCGCACGAAAGCTATAGCCTAACCTAAAACCAATCCATCTTCCGTTCATTATTCGATATGGTGGCGACATATTTCAAATTTGCGAACGTGTGGGATCGGTTGTGAGGTTGGACTAGATTTTTACGAGCGACCGGAGCGAGCGAGCAACGGTCACAATTTCCAAGCTATACATATACCTTATATTGCCTTCCATATATTTCGTGTTATTACCTAATTTTGTCAGCCATTTCGGACATCACATTGCACTGTACTATGAGGAAATAGTACTATTTATGTGAAACTATTCATAAACTGTAAACATGTGTCGGTAGGCAATAGGATAAATACATCCGGCTCCTCGGGCTGGTGCGAATATTTCAATGTCCGTATGTGCCAAACCGTTGGTTTATGACACATCTATACGCGTCTCTCGCTCGCTGCGCTCGCTCGAAAACTATAGCCTAACCTAAAACCAATCCATCTTGCGTTCATTTTTCGATATGATGGCGACATATTTCAAATTTGCGAACGTGTCGGATCGGTTGTGGGGTTGGACTAGATTTTTACGAGCGAGCGGAGCGAGCGAGCAACGGTCACAATTTCCAAGCTATACATATACCATATATTGTCTTGCATATATTTCGTGCTTGTACCTAATTTTGTCAGCCATTTCGGACATCACGTTGCACTGTACTATGAGGAAACGGTACTATTTATGTGAAACTATTCATAAACTGTAAACATGTGTCGGTAGGCAATAGGATAAATACTTCCGGCTCCTCGGGCTGGTGCGAATATTTCAATGTCCGTATGTGCCAAACCGTTTGTTTATGACACACCTTTACGCGTCTCTCGCTCGCTGCGCTCGCTCGAAAACTATAGCCTAACCTAAAACCAATCCATCTTCCGTTCATTATTCGATATGGTGGCGACATATTTCAAATTTGCGAACGTGTGGGATCGGTTGTGAGGTTGGACTCGATTTTTACGAGCGAGCGGAGCGAGCGAGCAACGGTCACAATTTCCAAGCTATACATATACCATATATTGTCTTGCATATATTTCGTGCTTGTACCTAATTTTGTCAGCCATTTCGGACATCACGTTGCACTGTATTATGAGGAAACGGTACAATTTATGTGAAACTATTCATAAACTGTAAACATGTGTCGGTAGGCAATAGGATAAATACTTCCGGCTCCTCGGGCTGGTGCGAATATATCTATGTCCGTATGTGCCAAACCGATGGTTTGTGACACACCTTTACGCGTCTCTCGTTCGCTGCGCTCGCACGACAGCTATAGCCTAACCTAAAACCAATCCATCTTCCGTTCATTATTCGATATGGTGGCGACATATTTCAAATTTGCGAACGTGTGGGATCGGTTGTGAGGTTGGACTAGATTTTTTCGAGCGAGCGAGCAACGATCACAATTTCCAACCTATACATACATGTTATATTGCCTTGCATATATGTCGTGTTATTACCTAATTTTGTCAGCCATTTCGGACATCACATTGCACTGTACTATGAGGAAATAGTACTATTTATGTGAAACTATTCATAAACTGTAAACATGTGTCGGTAGGCAATAGGATAAATACTTCCGGCTCCTCGGGCTGGTGCGAATATTTCAATGTCCGTATGTGCCAAACCGTTGGTTTATGACACACCTATACGCGTCTCTCGCTCGCTGCGCTCGCTTGAAAACTATAGCCTAACCTAAAACCAATCCATCTTGCGTTCATTATTCGATATGATGGCGACATATTTCAAATTTGCGAACGTGTCGGATCGGTTGTGGGGTTGGACTAGATTTTTACGAGCGAGCGGAGCGAGCAAGCAACGGTCACAATTTCCAAGCTATACATATACCTTATATTGCCTTCCATATATTTCGTGTTATTACCTAATTTTGTCAGCCATTTCGGACATCACATTGCACTGTACTATGTGGAAATAGTACTATTTATGTGAAACTATTCATAAACTGTAAACATGTGTCGGTAGGCAATAGGATAAATACTTCCGGCTCCTCGGGCTGGTGCGAATATTTCAATGTCCGTATGTGCCAAACCGTTTGTTTATGACACAACTATACGCGTCTCTCGCTCGCTGCGCTCGCTCGAAAACTATAGCCTAACCTAAAACTAATCCATCTTCCGATCATTAATCGATATGGTGGCGACATATTTCAAATTTGCGAACGTGTGGGATCGGTTGTGAGGTTGGACTAGATTTTTACGAGCGAGCGGAGCGAGCGAGCAACGGTCACAATTTCCAAGCTATACGTATACCTTATATTGCCTTCCATATATTTCGTGTTATTACCTAATTTTGTCAGCCATTTCGGACATCACATTGCACTGTACTATGAGGAAATTGTACTATTTATGTGAAACTATTCATAAACTGTAAACATGTGTCGGTAGGCAATAGGATAAATACTACCGGCTCCTCGGGCTGGTGCGAATATATCTATGTCCGCATGTGCCAAACCGATGGTTTGTGACACACCTTTACGCGTCTCTCGTTCTCTGCGCTCGCACGAAAGCTATAGCCTAACCTAAAACCAATCCATCTTCCGTTCATTATTCGATATGGTGGCGACATATTTCAAATTTGCGAACGTGTGGGATCGGTTGTGAGGTTGGACTAGATTTTTACGAGCGACCGGAGCGAGCGAGCAACGGTCACAATTTCCAAGCTATACATATACCTTATATTGCCTTCCATATATTTCGTGTTATTACCTAATTTTGTCAGCCATTTCGGACATCACATTGCACTGTACTATGAGGAAATAGTACTATTTATGTGAAACTATTCATAAACTGTAAACATGTGTCGGTAGGCAATAGGATAAATACTTCCGGCTCCTCGGGCTGGTGCGAGTATATCAATGTCCGTATGTGCCAAACCGTTGGTTAATGACACACCTTTACGCGTCTCTCGCTCGCGGCGCTCGCTCGAAAACTATAGCCTAACCTAAAACCAATCCATCTTGCGTTCATTATTCGATATGATGGCGACATGTTTCAAATTTGCGAACGTGTCGGATCGGTTGTGGGGTTGGACTAGATTTTTACGAGCGAGCGGAGCGAGCGAGCAACGGTCACAATTTCCAAGCTATACATATACCATATATTGTCTTGCATATATTTCGTGCTTGTACCTAATTTTGTCAGCCATTTCGGACATCACGTTGCACTGTACTATGAGGAAACGGTACTATTTATGTGAAACTATTCATAAACTGTAAACATGTGTCGGTAGGCAATAGGATAAATACTTCCGGCTCCTCGGGCTGGTGCGAATATTTCAATGTCCGTATGTGCCAAACCGTTTGTTTATGACACACCTATACGCTTCTCTCGCTCGCTGCGCTCGCTCGAAAACTATAGCCTAACCTAAAACCAATCCATCTTCCGTTCATTATTCGATATGGTGGCGATATATTTCAAATTTGCGAACGTGTGGGATCGGTTGTGAGGTTGGACTCGATTTTTACGAGCGAGCGGAGCGAGCGAGCAACGGTCACAATTTCCAAGCTATACATATACCTTATATTGCCTTCAATATATTTCGTGTTATTACCTAATTTTGTCAGCCATTTCGGACATCACATTGCACTGTACTATGAGGAAATAGTACTATTTATGTGAAACTATTCATAAACTGTAAACATGTGTCGGTAGGCAATAGGATAAATACTTCCGGCTCCTCGGGCTGGTGCGAATATTTCAATGTCCGTATGTGCCAAACCGTTGCTTTATGACACACCTTTACGCGTCTCTCGCTCGCGGCGCTCGCTCGAAAACTATAGCCTAACCTAAAACCAATCCATCTTGCGTTCATTATTCGATATGATGGCGACATATTTCAAATTTGCGAACGTGTCGGATCGGTTGTGAGGTTGGACTAGATTTTTACGAGCGAGCGGAGCGAGCGAGCAACGGTCACAATTTCCAAGCTATACATATACCATATATTGTCTTGCATATATTTCGTGCTTGTAACTAATTTTGTCAGCCATTTCGGACATCACGTTGCACTGTATTATGAGGAAACGGTACAATTTATGTGAAACTATTCATAAACTGTAAACATGTGTCGGTAGGCAATAGGATAAATACTTCCGGCTCCTCGGGCTGGTGCGAATATATATATGTCCGTATGTGCCAAACCGATGGTTTGTGACACACCTTTACGCGTCTCTCGTTCGCTGCGCTCGCACGAAAGCTATAGCCTAACCTAAAACCAATCCATCTTCCGTTCATTATTCGATATGGTGGCGACATATTTCAAATTTGCGAACGTGTGGGATCGGTTGTGAGGTTGGACTAGATTTTTACGAGCGACCGGAGCGAGCGAGCAACGATCACAATTTCCAAGCTATACATATACCTTATATTGCCTTCCATATATTTCGTGTTATTACCTAATTTTGTCAGCCATTTCGGACATCACATTGCACTGTACTATGAGGAAATAGTACTATTTATGTGAAACTATTCATAAACTGTAAACATGTGTCGGTAGGCAATAGGATAAATACTTCCGGCTCCTCGGGCTGGTGCGAATATTTCAATGTCCGTATGTGCCAAACCGTTGGTTTATGACACACCTTTACGCGTCTCTCGCTCGCGGCGCTCGCTCGAAAACTATAGCCTAACCTAAATCCAATCCATCTTGCGTTCATTATTCGATATGATGGCGACAAATTTCAAATTTGCGAACGTGTCGGATCGGTTGTGGGGTTGGACTAGATTTTTACGAGCGAGCGGAGCGAGCGAGCAACGGTCACAATTTCCAAGCTATACAAATACCATATATTGTCTTGCATATATTTCGTGCTTGTACCTAATTTTGTCAGCCATTTCGGACATCACGTTGCACTGTACTATGAGGAAACGGTACTAATTATGTGAAACTATTGGTAAGCCGTAAACATTTGTCAGAAGGCAATAGGATAAAGACCTCCGGCTCCTCGGGCTGGTGCGAATATATCAATGTCCGTATGTGCCAAACCGTTGGTTTATGACACACCTTTACGCGTCTCTCGCTCGCGGCGCTCGCTCGAAAGCTATAGCCTAACCTAAAACCAATCCATCTTCCGTTCATTATTCGATATGGTGGCGACATATTTCAAATTTGCGAACGTGTGGGATCGGTTGTGAGGTTGGACTAGATTTTTACGAGCGAGCGGAGCGAGCGAGCAACGGTCACAATTTCCAAGCTATACATATACCTTATATTGCCTTCCATATATTTCGTGTTATTACCTAATTTTGTCAGCCATTTCGGACATCACATTGCACTGTACTATGAGGAAACGGTACTAATTATGTGAAACTATTGGTAAACCGTAAACATTTGTCAGAAGGCAATAGGATAAAGACTTCCGGCTCCTCGGGCTGGTGCGAATATATCTATGTCCGTATGTGCCAAACCGATGGTTTGTGACACACCTTTACGCGTCTCTCGTTCGCTGCGCTCGCACGAAAGCTATAGCCTAACCTAAAACCAATCCATCTTCCGTTCATTATTCGATATGGTGGCGACATATTTCAAATTTGCGAACGTGTGGGATCGGTTGTGAGGTTGGACTAGATTTTTACGAGCGACCGGAGCGAGCGAGCAACGGTCACAATTTCCAAGCTATACATATACCTTATATTGCCTTCCATATATTTCGTGTTATTACCTAATTTTGTCAGCCACTTCGGATATCACGTTGCACTGTACTATGAGGAAACGGTACTAACTATGTGAAACTGTTGGTAAACCGTAAACATTTGTCAGAAGGCAATAGGATAAAGACTTTCGGCTCCTCGGGCTGGTGCGAATATTTCAATGTCCGTATGTGCCAAACCGTTGGTTTGTGACACACCTTTACGCGTCTCTCGCTCGCTGCGCTCGCTCGAAAGCTATAGCCTAACCTAAAACCAATCCATCTTCCGTTCATTATTCGATATGGTGGCGACATATTTCAAATTTGCGAACGTGTGGGATCGGTTGTGAGGTTGGACTAGATTTTTACGAGCGAGCGGAGCGAGCTAGCAACGGTCACAATTTCCAAGCTATACATATACCTTATATTGCCTTCCATATATTTCGTGTTATTACCTAATTTTGTCAGCCACTTCGGACATCACATTGCACTGTACTATGAGGAAATAGTACTATTTATGTGAAACTATTCATAAACTGTAAACATGTGTCGGTAGGCAATAGGATAAATACTTCCGGCTCCTCGGGCTGGTGCGAATATTTCAATGTCCGTATGTGCCAAACCGTTGGTTTGTGACACACCTATACGCGTCTCTCGCTTGCGGCGCTCGCTCGAAAACTATAGCCTAACCTAAAACCAATCCATCTTGCGTTCATCATTCGATATGATGGCGACATATTTCAAATTTGCGAACGTGTCGGATCGGTTGTGAGGTTGGACTAGATTTTTTCGAGCGAGCGGAGCGAGCGAGCCACGGTCACAATTTCCAAGCTATACATATACCATATATTGTCTTGCATATATTTCGTGCTTGTACCTAATTTTGTCAGCCATTTCGGACATCACGTTGCACTGTACTATGAGGAAACGGTACTAATTATGTGAAACTATTGGTAAACCGTAAACATTTGTCAGAAGGCAATAGGATAAAGACTTGCGGCTCCTCGGGCTGGTGCGAATATATCAAGGTCCGTATGTGCCAAACCGATGGTTTGTGACACACCTTTACGCGTCTCTCGTTCGCTGCGCTCGCACGAAAGCTATAGCCTAACCTAAAACCAATCCATCTTCCGTTCATTATTCGATATGGTGGCGACATATTTCAAATTTGCGAACGTGTGGGATCGGTTGTGAGGTTGGACTAGATTTTTACGAGCGAGCGGAGCGAGCGAGCAACGGTCACAATTTCCAAGCTATACATATACCTTATATTGCCTTCCATATATTTCGTGTTATTACCTAATTTTGTCAGCCACTTCGGACATCACATTGCACTGTACTATGAGGAAATAGTACTATTTATGTGAAACTATTCATAAACTGTAGACATGTGTCGGTAGGCAATATGATAAATACTTCCGGCTCCTCGGGCTGGTGCGAATATTGCAATGTCCGTATGTGCCAAACCGTTGGTTTATGATACACCTATACGCGTCTCTCGCTCGCGGCGCTCGCTCGAAAACTATAGCCTAACCTAAAACCAATCCATCTTGCGTTCATTATTCGATATGATGGCGACATGTTTCAAATTTGCGAACGTGTCGGATCGGTTGTGGGGTTGGACTAGATTTTTACGAGCGAGCTGAGCAAGCGAGCAACGGTCACAATTTCCAAGCTATACATATACCATATATTGTCTTGCATATATTTCGTGCTTGTACCTAATTTTGTCAGCCATTTCGGACATCACGTTGCACTGTACTATGAGGAAACGGTACTAATTATGTGAAACTATTGGTAAACCGTAAACATTTGTCAGAAGGCAATAGGATAAAGACTTCCGGCTCCTCGGGCAGGTGCGAATATTTCAATGTCCGTATGTGCCAAACCGTTGGTTTATGACACACCTTTACGCGTCTCTCGCTCGCGGCGCTCGCTCGAAAACTATAGCCTAACCTAAAACCAATCCATCTTGCGTTCATTATTCGATATGATGGCGACATATTTCAAATTTGCGAACGTGTCGGATCGGTTGTGGGGTTGGACTAGATTTTTACGAGCGAGCGGAGCGAGCGCGCAACGGTCACAATTTCCAAGCTATACATATACCTTATATTGCCTTCCATATATATCGTGTTATTACCTAATTTTGTCAGCCATTTCGGACATCACGTTGCACTGTACTATGAGGAAACGGTACTAATTATGTGAAACTATTGGTAAACCGTAAGCATTTGTCAGAAGGCAATAGGATAGAGACTTCCGGTTCCTCGGGCTGGTGCGAATATATCAATGTCCGTATGTGCCAAACCGATGGTTTGTGACACACCTTTACGCGTCTCTCGTTCGCTGCGCTCGCACGAAAGCTATAGCCTAACCTAAAACCAATCCATCTTCCGTTCATTATTCGATATGGTGGCGACATATTTCAAATTTGCGAACGTGTGGGATCGGTTGTGAGGTTAGACTAGATTTTTACGAGCGAGCGGAGCGAGCGAGCAACGGTCACAATTTCCAAGCTATACATATACCTTATATTGCCTTCCATATATTTCGTGTTATTACCTAATTTTGTCAGCCATTTCGGACATCACATTGCACTGTACTATGAGGAAATAGTACTATTTATGTGAAACTATTCATAAACTGTAAACATGTGTCGGTAGGCAATAGGATAAATACTTCCGGCTCCTCGGGCTGGTGCGAATATTTCAATATCCGTATGTGCCAAACCTTTGGTTTATGACACACCTTTACGCGTCTCTCGTTCGCTGCGCTCGCACGAAAGCTATAGCCTAACCTAAAACCAAACCATCTTCCGTTCATTATTCGATATGGTGGCGACATATTTCAAATTTGCGAACGTGTCGGATCGGTTGTGAGGTTGGACTAGATTTTTTCGAGCGAGCGGAGCGAGCGAGCAACGGTCACAATTTCCAAGCTATACATAAACCTTATATTGCCTTCCATATATTTCGTGTTATTACCTAATTTTGTCAGCCATTTCGGACATCACATTGCACTGTACTATGAGGAAATAGTACTATTTATGTGAAACTATTCATAAACTGTAAGCATGTGTCGGTAGGCAATAGGATAAATACTTCCGGCTCCTCGGGCTGGTGCGAATATTTCAATGTCCGTATGTGCCAAACCGTTGGTTTGTGACACACCTTTACGCGTCTCTCGTTCGCTGCGCTCGCACGAAAGCTATAGCCTAACCTAAAACCAATCCATCTTCCGTTCATTATTCGATATGATGGCGACATATTTCAAATTTGCGAACGTTTCGGATTGGTTGTGGGGTTGGACTAGATTTTTACGAGCGAGCGGAGCGAGCGAGCAACGGTCACAATTTCCAAGCTATACATATACCATATATTGTCTTGCATATATTTCGTGCTTGTACCTAATTTTGTCAGCCATTTCGGACATCACGTTGCACTGTACTATGAGGAAACGGTACTAATTATGTGAAACTATTGGTAAACCGTAAACATTTGTCAGAAGGCAATAGGATAAAGACTTCCGGCTCCTCGGGCAGGTGCGAATATTTCAATGTCCGTATGTGCCAAACCGTTGGTTTATGACACACCTTTACGCGCCTCTCGCTCGCGGCGCTCGCTCGAAAACTATAGCCTAACCTAAAACCAATCCATCTTGCGTTCATTATTCGATATGATGGCGACATATTTCAAATTTGCGAACGTCTCGGATCGGTTGTGGGGTTGGACTAGATTTTTACGAGCGAGCGGAGCGAGCGAGCAACGGTCACAATTTCCAAGCTATACATATACCTTATATTGCCTTCCATATATAGCGTGTTATTACCTAATTTTGTCAGCCATTTCGGACATCACGTTGCACTGTACTATGAGGAAACGGTACTAATTATGTGAAACTATTGGTAAACCGTAAGCATTTGTCAGAAGGCAATAGGATAAAGACTTCCGGTTCCTCGGGCTGGTGCGAATATATCAATGTCCGTATGTGCCAAACCGATGGTTTGTGACACACCTTTACGCGTCTCTCGTTCGCTGCACTCGCACGAAAGCTATTGCCTAACCTAAAACCAATCCATCTTCCGTTCATTATTCGATATGGTGGCGACATATTTCAAATTTGCGAACGTGTGGGATCGGTTGTGAGGTTGGACTAGATTTTTACGAGCGAGCGGAGCGAGCGAGCAACGGTCACAATTTCCAAGCTATACATATACCTTATATTGCCTTCCATATATTTCGTGTTATTACCTAATTTTGTCAGCCATTTCGGACATCACATTGCACTGTACTATGAGGAAATAGTACTATTTATGTGAAACTATTCATAAACTGTAAACATGTGTCGGTAGGCAATAGGATAAATACTTCCGGCTCCTCGGGCTGGTGCGAATATTTCAATGTCCGTATGTGCCAAACCGTTGGTTTATGACACACCTTTACGCGTCTCTCGCTCGCGGCGCTCGCTCGAAAACTATAGCCTAACCTAAAACCAATCCATCTTGCGTTCATTATTCGATATGATGGAGACATATTTCAAATTTGCGAACGTGTCGGATCGGTTGTGAGGTTGGACTAGATTTTTACGAGCGAGCGGAGCGAGCGAGCAACGGTCACAATTTCCAAGCTATACATATACCTTATATTGTCTTGCATATATTTCGTGCTTGTACCTAATTTTGTCAGCCATTTCGGACATCACATTGCACTGTACTATGAGGAAATAGTACTATTTATGTGAAACTATTCATAAACTGTAAACATGTGTCGGTAGGCAATAGGATAAATACTTCCGGCTCCACGGGCTGGTGCGAATATTTCAATGTCCGTATGTGCCAAACCGTTGGTTTATGACACACCTTTACGCGTCTCTCGCTCGCGGCGCTCGCTCGAAAACTATAGCCTAACCTAAAACCAATCCATCTTGCGTTCATTATTCGATATGATGGCGACATATTTCAAATTTGCGAACGTGTCGGATCGGTTGTGGGGTTGGACTAGATTTTTACGAGCGAGCGGAGCGAGCGAGCAACGGTCACAATTTCCAAGCTATACATATACCTTATATTGCCTTCCATATATATCGTGTTATTACCTAATTTTGTCAGCCATTTCGGACATCACGTTGCACTGTACTATGAGGAAACGGTACTAATTATGTGAAACTATTGGTAAACCGTAAACATTTGTCAGAAGGCAATAGGATAAAGACTTCCGGCTCCTCGGGCAGGTGCGAATATTTCAATGTCCGTATGTGCCAAACCGTTGGTTTATGACACACCTTTACGCGTCTCTCGCTCGCGGCGCTCGCTCGAAAACTATAGCCTAACCTAAAACCAATCCATCTTGCGTTCATTATTCGATATGATGGCGACATATTTCAAATTTGCGAACGTGTCGGATCGGTTGTGGGGTTGGACTAGATTTTTACGAGCGAGCGGAGCGAGCGAGCAACGGTCACAATTTCCAAGCTATACATATACCTTATATTGCCTTCCATATATTTCGTGTTATTACCTAATTTTGTCAGCCATTTCGGACATCACGTTGCACTGTACTATGAGGAAACGGTACTAATTATGTGAAACTATTGGTAAACCGTAAACATTTGTCAGAAGGCAATAGGATAAAGAGTTCCGGCTCCTCGGGCTGGTGCGAATATATCAATGTCCGTATGTGCCAAACCGATGGTTTGTGACACACCTTTACGCGTCTCTCGTTCGCTGCGCTCGCACGAAAGCTATAGCCTAACCTAAAACCAATCCATCTTCCGTTCATTATTCGATATGGTGGCGACATATTTCAAATTTGCGAACGTGTGGGATCGGTTGTGAGGTTAGACTAGATTTTTACGAGCGAGCGGAGCGAGCGAGCAACGGTCACAATTTCCAAGCTATACATATACCTTATATTGCCTTCCATATATTTCGTGTTATTACCTAATTTTGTCAGCCATTTCGGACATCACATTGCACTGTACTATGAGGAAATAGTACTATTTATGTGAAACTATTCATAAACTGTAAACATGTGTCGGTAGGCAATAGGATAAATACTTCCGGCTCCTCGGGCTGGTGCGAATATTTCAATATCCGTATGTGCCAAACCTTTGGTTTATGACACACCTTTACGCGTCTCTCGTTCGCTGCGCTCGCACGAAAGCTATAGCCTAACCTAAAACCAATCCATCTTCCGTTCATTATTCGATATGGTGGCGACATATTTCAAATTTGCGAACGTGTCGGATCGGTTGTGAGGTTGGACTAGATTTTTTCGAGCGAGCGGAGCGAGCGAGCAACGGTCACAATTTCCAAGCTATACATAAACCTTATATTGCCTTCCATATATTTCGTGTTATTACCTAATTTTGTCAGCCATTTCGGACATCACATTGCACTGTACTATGAGGAAATAGTACTATTTATGTGAAACTATTCATAAACTGTAAACATGTGTCGGTAGGCAATAGGATAAATACTTCCGGCTCCTCGGGCTGGTGCGAATATTTCAATGTCCGTATGTGCCAAACCGTTGGTTTATGACACACCTTTACGCGTCTCTCGCTCGCGGCGCTCGCTCGAAAACTATAGCCTAACCTAAAACCAATCCACCTTGCGTTCATTATTCGATATGATGGCGACATATTTCAAATTTGCGAACGTGTCGGATCGGTTGTGGGGTTGGACTAGATTTTTACGAGCGAGCGGAGCGAGCGAGCAACGGTCACAATTTCCAAGCTATACATATACCTTATATTGCCTTCCATATATATCGTGTTATTACCTAATTTTGTCAGCCATTTCGGACATCACGTTGCACTGTACTATGAGGAAACGGTACTAATTATGTGAAACTATTGGTAAACCGTAAACATTTGTCAGAAGGCAATAGGATAAAGACTTCCGGCTCCTCGGGCAGGTGCGAATATTTCAATGTCCGTATGTGCCAAACCGTTGGTTTATGACACACCTTTACGCGTCTCTCGCTCGCGGCGCTCGCTCGAAAACTATAGCCTAACCTAAAACCAATCCATCTTCCGTTCATTATTCGATATGGTGGCGACATATTTCAAATTTGCGAACGTGTCGGATCGGTTGTGAGGTTGGACTAGATTTTTACGAGCGAGCGGAGCGAGCGAGCAACGGTCACAATTTCCAAGCTATACATATACCATATATTGTCTTGCATATATTTCGTGCTTGTACCTAATTTTGTCAGCCATTTCGGACATCACGTTGCACTGTACTATGAGGAAACGGTACTAATTATGTGAAACTATTGGTAAACCGTAAACATTTGTCAGAAGGCAATAGGATAAAGACTTCCGGCTCCTCGGGCTGGTGCGAATATATCAACGTCCGTATGTGCCAAACCGATGGTTTGTGACACACCTTTACGCGTCTCTCGTTCGCTGCGCTCGCACGAAAGCTATAGCCTAACCTAAAACCAATCCATCTTCCGTTCATTATTCGATATGGTGGCGACATATTTCAAATTTGCGAACGTGTGGGATCGGTTGTGAGGTTGGACTAGAATTTTCCGAGCGAGCGGAGCGAGCGAGCAACGGTCACAATTTCCAAGCTATACATATACCTTATATTGCCTTCCGTATATTTCGTGTTATTACCTAATTTTGTCAGCCATTTCGGACATCACATTGCACTGTACTATGAGGAAATAGTACTATTTATGTGAAACTATTCATAAACTGTAAACATGTGTCGGTAGGCAATAGGATAAATACTTCCGGCTCCACGGGCTGGTGCGAATATTTCAATGTCCGTATGTGCCAAACCTTTGGTTTATGACACACCTTTACGCGTCTCTCGTTCGCTGCGCTCGCGCGAAAGCTATAGCCTAACCTAAAACCAATCCATCTTCCGTTCATTATTCGATATGGTGGCGACATATTTCAAATTTGCGAACGTGTCGGATCGGTTGTGAGGTTGGACTAGATTTTTTCGAGCGAGCGGAGCGAGCGAGCAACGGTCACAATTTCCAAGCTATACATATACCATATATTGTCTTGCATATATTTCGTGCTTGTACCTAATTTTGTCAGCCATTTCGGACATCACGTTGCACTGTACTATGAGGAAACGGTACTAATTATGTGAAACTATTGGTAAACCGTAAACATTTGTCAGAAGGCAATAGGATAAAGACTTCCGGCTCCTCGGGCTGGTGCGAATATATCAATGTCCGTATGTGCCAAACCGATGGTTTGTGACACACCTTTACGCGTCTCTCGTTCGCTGCGCTCGCACGAAAGCTATAGCCTAACCTAAAACCAATCCATCTTCCGTTCATTATTCGATATGGTGGCGACATATTTCAAATTTGCGAACGTGTGGGATCGGTTGTGAGGTTGGACTAGATTTTTACGAGCGAGCGGAGCGAGCGAGCAACGGTCACAATTTCCAAGCTATACATATACCTTATATTGCCTTCCGTATATTTCGTGTTATTACCTAATTTTGTCAGCCATTTCGGACATCACATTGCACTGTACTATGAGGAAATAGTACTATTTATGTGAAACTATTCATAAACTGTAAACATGTGTCGGTAGGCAATAGGATAAATACTTCCGGCTCCACGGGCTGGTGCGAATATTTCAATGTCCGTATGTGCCAAACCTTTGGTTTATGACACACCTTTACGCGTCTCTCGTTCGCTGCGCTCGCACGAAAGCTATAGCCTAACCTAAAACCAATCCATCTTCCGTTCATTATTCGATATGGTGGCGACATATTTCAAATTTGCGAACGTGTCGGATCGGTTGTGAGGTTGGACTAGATTTTTTCGAGCGAGCGGAGCGAGCGAGCAACGGTCACAATTTCCAAGCTATAGATAAACCTTATATTGCCTTCCATATATTTCGTGTTATTACCTAATTTTGTCAGCCATTTCGGACATCACATTGCACTGTACTATGAGGAAATAGTACTATTTATGTGAAACTATTCATAAACTGTAAACATGTGTCGGTAGGCAATAGGATAAATACTTCCGGCTCCTCGGGCTGGTGCGAATATTTCAATGTCCGTATGTGCCAAACCGTTGGTTTATGACACACCTTTACGCGTCTCTCGCTCGCGGCGCTCGCTCGAAAACTATAGCCTAACCTAAAACCAATCCATCTTGCGTTCATTATTCGATATGATGGCGACATATTTCAAATTTGCGAACGTGTCGGATCGGTTGTGAGGTTGGACTAGATTTTTACGAGCGAGCGGAGCGAGCGAGCAACGGTCACAATTTCCAAGCTATACATATACCATATATTGTCTTGCATATATTTCGTGCTTGTACCTAATTTTGTCAGCCATTTCGGACATCACGTTGCACTGTACTATGAGGAAACGGTACTAATTATGTGAAACTATTGGTAAACCGTAAACATTTGTCAGAAGGCAATAGGATAAAGACTTCCGGCTCCTCGGGCTGGTGCGAATATATCAATGTCCGTATGTGCCAAACCGATGGTTTGTGACACACCTTTACGCGTCTCTCGTTCGCTGCGCTCGCACGAAAGCTATAGCCTAACCTAAAACCAATCCATCTTCCGTTCATTATTCGATATGGTGGCGACATATTTCAAATTTGCGAACGTGTGGGATCGGTTGTGAGGTTGGACTAGATTTTTCCGAGCGAGCGGAGCGAGCGAGCAACGGTCACAATTTCCAAGCTATACATATACCTTATATTGCCTTCCATATATTTCGTGTTATTACCTAATTTTGTCAGCCATTTCGGACATCACATTGCACTGTACTATGAGGAAATAGTACTATTTATGTGAAACTATTCATAAACTGTAAACATGTGTCGGTAGGCATTAGGATAAATACTTCCGGCTCCTCGGGCTGGTGCGAATATTTCAATGTCCGTATGTGCCAAACCGTTGGTTTATGACACACCTATACGCGTCTCTCGCTCGCGGCGCTCGCTCGAAAACTATAGCCTAACCTAAAACCAATCCATCTTCCGTTCATTATTCGATATGGTGGCGACATATTTCAAATTTGCGAACGTGTCGGATCGGTTGTGAGGTTGGACTAGATTTTTTCGAGCGAGCGGAGCGAGCGAGCAACGGTCACAATTTCCAAGCTATACATAAACCTTATATTGCCTTCCATATATTTCGTGTTATTACCTAATTTTGTCAGCCATTTCGGACATCACATTGCACTGTACTATGAGGAAATAGTACTATTTATGTGAAACTATTCATAAACTGTAAACATGTGTCGGTAGGCAATAGGATAAATACTTCCGGCTCCTCGGGCTGGTGCGAATATTTCAATGTCCGTATGTGCCAAACCGTTGGTTTATGACACACCTTTACACGTCTCTCGCTCGCGGCGCTCGCTCGAAAACTATAGCCTAACCTAAAACCAATCCATCTTGCGTTCATTATTCGATATGATGGCGACATATTTCAAATTTGCGAACGTGTCGGATCGGTTGTGGGGTTGGACTAGATTTTTACGAGCGAGCGGAGCGAGCGAGCAACGGTCACAATTTCCAAGCTATACATATACCTTATATTGCCTTCCATATATATCGTGTTATTACCTAATTTTGTCAGCCATTTCGGACATCACGTTGCACTGTACTATGAGGAAACGGTACTAATTATGTGAAACTATTGGTAAACCGTAAACATTTGTCAGAAGGCAATAGGATAAAGACTTCCGGCTCCTCGGGCAGGTGCGAATATTTCAATGTCCGTATGTGCCAAACCGTTGGTTTATGACACACCTTTACGCGTCTCTCGCTCGCGGCGCTCGCTCGAAAACTATAGCCTAACCTAAAACCAATCCATCTTCCGTTCATTATTCGATATGGTGGCGACATATTTCAAATTTGCGAACGTGTCGGATCGGTTGTGAGGTTGGACTAGATTTTTACGAGCGAGCGGAGCGAGCGAGCAACGGTCACAATTTCCAAGCTATACATATACCATATATTGTCTTGCATATATTTCGTGCTTGTACCTAATTTTGTCAGCCATTTCGGACATCACGTTGCACTGTACTATGAGGAAACGGTACTAATTATGTGAAACTATTGGTAAACCGTAAACATTTGTCAGAAGGCAATAGGATAAAGACTTCCGGCTCCTCGGGCTGGTGCGAATATATCAACGTCCGTACGTGCCAAACCGATGGTTTGTGACACACCTTTACGCGTCTCTCGTTCGCTGCGCTCGCACGAAAGCTATAGCCTAACCTAAAACCAATCCATCTTCCGTTCATTATTCGATATGGTGGCGACATATTTCAAATTTGCGAACGTGTGGGATCGGTTGTGAGGTTGGACTAGATTTTTCCGAGCGAGCGGAGCGAGCGAGCAACGGTCACAATTTCCAAGCTATACATATACCTTATATTGCCTTCCGTATATTTCGTGTTATTACCTAATTTTGTCAGCCATTTCGGACATCACATTGCACTGTACTATGAGGAAATAGTACTATTTATGTGAAACTATTCATAAACTGTAAACATGTGTCGGTAGGCAATAGGATAAATACTTCCGGCTCCTCGGGCTGGTGCGAATATTTCAATGTCCGTATGTGCCAAACCGTTGGTTTATGACACACCTTTACGCGTCACTCGCTCGCGGCGCTCGCTCGAAAACTATAGCCTAACCTAAAACCAATCCATCTTGCGTTCATTATTCGATATGATGGCGACATATTTCAAATTTGCGAACGTGTCGGATCGGTTGTGAGGTTGGACTAGATTTTTACGAGCGAGCGGAGCGAGCGAGCAACGGTCACAATTTCCAAGCTATACATATACCATATATTGTCTTGCATATATTTCGTGCTTGTACCTAATTTTGTCAGCCATTTCGGACATCACGTTGCACTGTACTATGAGGAAACGGTACTAATTATGTGAAACTATTGGTAAACCGTAAACATTTGTCAGAAGGCAATAGGATAAAGACTTCCGGCTCCTCGGGCTGGTGCGAATATATCAATGTCCGTATGTGCCAAACCGATGGTTTGTGACACACCTTTACGCGTCTCTCGTTCGCTGCGCTCGCACGAAAGCTATAGCCTAACCTAAAACCAATCCATCTTCCGTTCATTATTCGATATGGTGGCGACATATTTCAAATTTGCGAACGTGTGGGATCGGTTGTGAGGTTGGACTAGATTTTTTCGAGCGAGCGGAGCGAGCGAGCAACGGTCACAATTTCCAAGCTATACATATACCATATATTGTCTTGCATATATTTCGTGCTTGTACCTAATTTTGTCAGCCATTTCGGACATCACGTTGCACTGTACTATGAGGAAACGGTACTAATTATGTGAAACTATTGGTAAACCGTAAACATTTGTCAGAAGGCAATAGGATAAAGACTTCCGGCTCCTCGGGCTGGTGCGAATATATCAATGTCCGTATGTGCCAAACCGATGGTTTGTGACACACCTTTACGCGTCTCTCGTTCGCTGCGCTCGCACGAAAGCTATAGCCTAACCTAAAACCAATCCATCTTCCGTTCATTATTCGATATGGTGGCGACATATTTCAAATTTGCGAACGTGTGGGATCGGTTGTGAGGTTGGACTAGATTTTTACGAGCGAGCGGAGCGAGCGAGCAACGGTCACAATTTCCAAGCTATACATATACCTTATATTGCCTTCCGTATATTTCGTGTTATTACCTAATTTTGTCAGCCATTTCGGACATCACATTGCACTGTACTATGAGGAAATAGTACTATTTATGTGAAACTATTCATAAACTGTAAACATGTGTCGGTAGGCAATAGGATAAATACTTCCGGCTCCACGGGCTGGTGCGAATATTTCAATGTCCGTATGTGCCAAACCGTTGGTTTATGACACACCTTTACGCGTCTCTCGCTCGCGGCGCTCGCTCGAAAACTATAGCCTAACCTAAAACCAATCCATCTTCCGTTCATTATTCGATATGGTGGCGACATATTTCAAATTTGCGAACGTGTCGGATCGGTTGTGAGGTTGGACTAGATTTTTACGAGCGAGCGGAGCGAGCGAGCAACGGTCACAATTTCCAAGCTATACATATACCATATATTGTCTTGCATATATTTCGTGCTTGTACCTAATTTTGTCAGCCATTTCGGACATCACGTTGCACTGTACTATGAGGAAACGGTACTAATTATGTGAAACTATTGGTAAACCGTAAACATTTGTCAGAAGGCAATAGGATAAAGACTTCCGGCTCCTCGGGCTGGTGCGAATATATCAACGTCCGTATGTGCCAAACCGATGGTTTGTGACACACCTTTACGCGTCTCTCGTTCGCTGCGCTCGCACGAAAGCTATAGCCTAACCTAAAACCAATCCATCTTCCGTTCATTATTCGATATGGTGGCGACATATTTCAAATTTGCGAACGTGTGGGATCGGTTGTGAGGTTGGACTAGATTTTTCCGAGCGAGCGGAGCGAGCGAGCAACGGTCACAATTTCCAAGCTATACATATACCTTATATTGCCTTCCGTATATTTCGTGTTATTACCTAATTTTGTCAGCCATTTCGGACATCACATTGCACTGTACTATGAGGAAATAGTACTATTTATGTGAAACTATTCATAAACTGTAAACATGTGTCGGTAGGCAATAGGATAAATACTTCCGGCTCCTCGGGCTGGTGCGAATATTTCAATGTCCGTATGTGCCAAACCGTTGGTTTATGACACACCTTTACGCGTCACTCGCCCGCGGCGCTCGCTCGAAAACTATAGCCTAACCTAAAACCAATCCATCTTGCGTTCATTATTCGATATGATGGCGACATATTTCAAATTTGCGAACGTGTCGGATCGGTTGTGAGGTTGGACTAGATTTTTACGAGCGAGCGGAGCGAGCGAGCAACGGTCACAATTTCCAAGCTATACATATACCATATATTGTCTTGCATATATTTCGTGCTTGTACCTAATTTTGTCAGCCATTTCGGACATCACGTTGCACTGTACTATGAGGAAACGGTACTAATTATGTGAAACTATTGGTAAACCGTAAACATTTGTCAGAAGGCAATAGGATAAAGACTTCCGGCTCCTCGGGCTGGTGCGAATATATCAATGTCCGTATGTGCCAAACCGATGGTTTGTGACACACCTTTACGCGTCTCTCGTTCGCTGCGCTCGCACGAAAGCTATAGCCTAACCTAAAACCAATCCATCTTCCGTTCATTATTCGATATGGTGGCGACATATTTCAAATTTGCGAACGTGTGGGATCGGTTGTGAGGTTGGACTAGATTTTTCCGAGCGAGCGGAGCGAGCGAGCAACGGTCACAATTTCCAAGCTATACATATACCTTATATTGCCTTCCATATATTTCGTGTTATTACCTAATTTTGTCAGCCATTTCGGACATCACATTGCACTGTACTATGAGGAAATAGTACTATTTATGTGAAACTATTCATAAACTGTAAACATGTGTCGGTAGGCATTAGGATAAATACTTCCGGCTCCTCGGGCTGGTGCGAATATTTCAATGTCCGTATGTGCCAAACCGTTGGTTTATGACACACCTATACGCGTCTCTCGCTCGCGGCGCTCGCTCGAAAACTATAGCCTAACCTAAAACCAATCCATCTTCCGTTCATTATTCGATATGGTGGCGACATATTTCAAATTTGCGAACGTGTCGGATCGGTTGTGAGGTTGGACTAGATTTTTTCCAGCGAGCGGAGCGAGCGAGCAACGGTCACAATTTCCAAGCTATACATAAACCTTATATTGCCTTCCATATATTTCGTGTTATTACCTAATTTTGTCAGCCATTTCGGACATCACATTGCACTGTACTATGAGGAAATAGTACTATTTATGTGAAACTATTCATAAACTGTAAACATGTGTCGGTAGGCAATAGGATAAATACTTCCGGCTCCTCGGGCTGGTGCGAATATTTCAATGTCCGTATGTGCCAAACCGTTGGTTTATGACACACCTTTACGCGTCTCTCGCTCGCGGCGCTCGCTCGAAAACTATAGCCTAACCTAAAACCAATCCATCTTGCGTTCATTATTCGATATGATGGCGACATATTTCAAATTTGCGAACGTGTCGGATCGGTTGTGAGGTTGGACTAGATTTTTACGAGCGAGCGGAGCGAGCGAGCAACGGTCACAATTTCCAAGCTATACATATACCATATATTGTCTTGCATATATTTCGTGCTTGTACCTAATTTTGTCAGCCATTTCGGACATCACGTTGCACTGTACTATGAGGAAACGGTACTAATTATGTGAAACTATGGGTAAACCGTAAACATTTGTCAGAAGGCAATAGGATAAAGACTTCCGGCTCCTCGGGCTGGTGCGAATATATCAATGTCCGTATGTGCCAAACCGATGGTTTGTGACACACCTTTACGCGTCTCTCGTTCGCTGCGCTCGCACGAAAGCTATAGCCTAACCTAAAACCAATCCATCTTCCGTTCATTATTCGATATGGTGGCGACATATTTCAAATTTGCGAACGTGTGGGATCGGTTGTGAGGTTGGACTAGATTTTTCCGAGCGAGCGGAGCGAGCGAGCAACGGTCACAATTTCCAAGCTATACATATACCTTATATTGCCTTCCATATATTTCGTGTTATTACCTAATTTTGTCAGCCATTTCGGACATCACATTGCACTGTACTATGAGGAAATAGTACTATTTATGTGAAACTATTCATAAACTGTAAACATGTGTCGGTAGGCAATAGGATAAATACTTCCGGCTACTCGGGCTGGTGCGAATATTTCAATGTCCGTATGTGCCAAACCGTTGGTTTATGACACACCTATACGCGTCTCTCGCTCGCGGCGCTCGCTCGAAAACTATAGCCTAACCTAAAACCAATCCATCTTGCGTTCATTATTCGATATGATGGCGACATGTTTCAAATTTGCGAACGTGCCGGATCGGTTGTGGGGTTGGACTAGATTTTTATGAGCGAGCGGAGCGAGCGAGCAACGGTCACAATTTCCAAGCTATACATATACCATATATTGTCGTGCATATATTTCGTGCTTGTACCTAATTTTGTCAGCCATTTCGGACATCACGTTGCACTGTACTATGAGGAAACGGTACTAATTATTTGAAACTATTCATAAACTGTAAACATGTGTCGGTAGGCAATAGGATAAATACTTCCGGCTCCACGGGCTGGTGCGAATATTTCAATGTCCGTATGTGCCAAACCGTTGGTTTATGACACACCTTTACGCGTCTCTCGCTCGCGGCGCTCGCTCGAAAACTATAGCCTAACCTAAAACCAATCCATCTTGCGTTCATTATTCGATATGATGGCGACATATTTCAAATTTGCGAACGTGTCGGATCGGTTGTGGGGTTGGAC
Organism: Bombus affinis; assembly: GCF_024516045.1. Classification (NCBI taxonomy): domain Eukaryota; kingdom Metazoa; phylum Arthropoda; class Insecta; order Hymenoptera; family Apidae; genus Bombus; species Bombus affinis. Next base: position 112,643 of record NW_026109000.1, on the reverse strand, counting down.
TAGATTTTTACGAGCGAGCGGAGCGAGCGAGCAACGGTCACAATTTCCAAGCTATACATATACCTTATATTGCCTTCCATATATTTCGTGTTATTACCTAAGTTTGTCAGCCATTTCGGACATCACGTTGCACTGTACTATGAGGAAACGGTACTAATTATGTGAAACTATTGGTAAACCGTAAACATTTGTCAGAAGGCAATAGGATAAAGACTTCCGGCTCCTCGGGCTGGTGCGAATATTTCAATGTCCGTATGTGCCAAACCGTTGGTTTATGACACACCTATACGCGTCTCTCGCTCGCGGCGCTCGCTCGAAAACTATAGCCTAACCTAAATCCAAGCCATCTTGCGTTCATTATTCGATATGGTGGCGACATATTTCAAATTTGCGAACGTGTGGGATCGGTTGTGAGGTTGGACTAGATTTTTACGAGCGAGCGGAGCGAGCGAGCAACGGTCACAATTTCCAAGCTATACATATACCTTATATTGCCTTCCGTATATTTCGTGTTATTACCTAATTTTGTCAGCCATTTCGGACATCACATCGAACTGTACTATGAGGAAATAGTACTATTTATGTGAAACTATTCATAAACTGTAAACATGTGTCGGTAGGCAATAGGATAAATACTTCCGGCTCCACGGGCTGGTGCGAATATTTCAATGTCCGTATGTGCCAAACCGTTGGTTTATGACACACCTTTACGCGTCTCTCGCTCGCGGCGCTCGCTCGAAAACTATAGCCTAACCTAAAACCAATCCATCTTGCGTTCATTATTCGATATGATGGCGACATATTTCAAATTTGCGAACGTGTCGGATCGGTTGTGGGGTTGGACTAGATTTTTACGAGCGAGCGGAGCGAGCGAGCAACGGTCACAATTTCCAAGCTATACATATACCTTATATTGCCTTCCATATATTTCGTGTTATTACCTAATTTTGTCAGCCATTTCGGACATCACGTTGCACTGTACTATGAGGAAACGGTACTAATTATGTGAAACTATTGGTAAACCGTAAACATTTGTCAGAAGGCAATAGGATAAAGACTTCCGGCTCCTCGGGCTGGTGCGAATATTTCAATGTCCGTATGTGCCAAACCGTTGGTTTATGACACACCTATACGCGTCTCTCGCTCGCGGCGCTCGCTCGAAAACTATAGCCTAACCTAAAACCAATCCATCTTGCGTTCATTATTCGATATGGTGGCGACATATTTCAAATTTGCGAACGTGTGGGATCGGTTGTGGGGTTGGACTCGATTTTTACGAGCGAGCGGAGCGAGCGAGCAACGGTCACAATTTCCAAGCTATACATATACCTTATATTGCCTTCCGTATATTTCGTGTTATTACCTAATTTTGTCAGCCATTTCGGACATCACGTTGCACTGTACTATGAGGAAATAGTACTATTTATGTGAAACTATTCATAAACTGTAAACATGTGTCGGTAGGCAATAGGATAAATACTTCCGGCTCCACGGGCTGGTGCGAATATTTCAATGTCCGTATGTGCCAAACCGTTGGTTTATGACACACCTTTACGCGTCTCTCGCTCGCGGCGCTCGCTCGAAAACTATAGCCTAACCTAAAACCAATCCATCTTGCGTTCATTATTCGATATGATGGCGACATATTTCAAATTTGCGAACGTGTCGGATCGGTTGTGGGGTTGGACTAGATTTTTACGAGCGAGCGGAGCGAGCGAGCAACGGTCACAATTTCCAAGCTATACATATACCTTATATTGCCTTCCATATATTTCGTGTTATTACCTAATTTTGTCAGCCATTTCGGACATCACGTTGCACTCTACTATGAGGAAACGGTACTAATTATGTGAAACTATTGGTAAACCGTAAACATTTGTCAGAAGGCAATAGGATAAAGACTTCCGGCTCCTCGGGCTGGTGCGAATATTTCAATGTCCGTATGTGCCAAACCGTTGGTTTATGACACACCTATACGCGTCTCTCGCTCGCGGCGCTCGCTCGAAAACTATAGCCTAACCTAAAACCAATCCATCTTGCGTTCATTATTCGATATGGTGGCGACATATTTCAAATTTGCGAACGTGTGGGATCGGATGTGGGGTTGGACTCGATTTTTACGAGCGAGCGGAGCGAGCGAGCAACGGTCACAATTTCCAAGCTATACATATACCTTATATTGCCTTCCATATATTTCGTGTTATTACCTAATTTTGTCAGCCATTTCGGACATCACATTGCACTGTACTATGAGGAAATAGTACTATTTATGTGAAACTATTCATAAACTGTAAACATGTGTCGGTAGGCAATAGGATAAATACTTCCGGCTCCTCGGGCTGGTGCGAATATTTCAATGTCCGTATGTGCCAAACCGTTGGTTTATGACACACCTTTATGCATCTCTCGCTCGCGGCGCACGCTCGAAAACTATAGCCTAACCTAAAACCAATCCATCTTGCGCTCATTATTCGATATGGTGGCGACATATTTCAAATTTGCGAACGTGTGGGATCGGTTGTGGGGTTGGACTAGATTTTTACGAGCGAGCGGAGCGAGCGAGCAACGGTCACAATTTCCAAGCTATACATATACCATATATTGTCTTGCATATAGTTCGTGCTTGTACCTAATTTTGTCAGCCATTTCGGACATCACGTTGCACTGTACTATGAGGAAACGGTACTAATTATGTGAAACAATTGGTAAACCGTAAACATTTGTCAGAAGGCAATAGGATAAAGACTTCCGGCTCCTCGGGCTGGTGCGAATATATCAATGTCCGTATGTGCCAAACCGATGGTTTGTGACACACCTTTACGCGTCTCTCGTTCGCTGCGCTCGCACGAAAGCTATAGCCTAACCTAAAACCAATCCATCTTCCGTTCATTATTCGATATGGTGGCGACATATTTCAAATTTGCGAACGTGTGGGATCGGTTGTGAGGTTGGACTAGATTTTTACGAGCGAGCGGAGCGAGCGAGCAACGGTCACAATTTCCAAGCTATACATATACCTTATATTGCCTTCCATATATTTCGTGTTATTACCTAATTTTGTCAGCCATTTCGGACATCACATTGCACTGTACTATGAGGAAATAGTACTATTAATGTGAAACTATTCATAAACTGTAAACATGTGTCGGTAGGCAATAGGATAAATACTTCCGGCTCCTCGGGCTGGTGCGAGTATTTCAATGTCCGTATGTGCCAAACCGTTGGTTTATGACACACCTATACGCGTCTCTCGCTCGCGGCGCTCGCTCGAAAACTATAGCCTAACCTAAAACCAATCCATCTTGCGTTCATTATTCGATATGATGGCGACATGTTTCAAATTTGCGAACGTGTCGGATCGGTTGTGGGGTTGGACTAGATTTTTACGAGCGAGCGGAGCGAGCGAGCAACGGTCACACTTTCCAAGCTATACATATACCATATATTGTCTTGCATATATTTCGTGCTTGTACCTAATTTTGTCAGCCATTTCGGACATCACGTTGCACTGTACTATGAGGAAACGGTACTAATTATGTGAAACTATTGGTAAACCGTAAACATTTGTCAGAAGGCAATAGGATAAAGACTTCCGGCTCCTCGGGCTGGTGCGAATATTTCAATGTCCGTATGTGCCAAACCGTTGGTTTGTGACACACCTTTACGCGTCTCTCGTTCGCTGCGCTCGCACGAAAGCTATAGCCTAACCTAAAACCAATCCATCTTCCGTTCATTATTCGATATGGTGGCGACATATTTCAAATTTGCGAACGTGTCGGATCGGTTGTGAGGGTGGACTAGATTTTTTCGAGCGAGCGGAGCGAGCGAGCAACGATCACAATTTCCAACCTATACATACACCTTATATTGCCTTGCATATATGTCGTGTTATTACCTAACTTTGTCAGCCATTTCGGACATCACATTGCATTGTACTATGTGGAAATAGTACTATTTATGTGAAACTATTCATAAACTGTAAACATGTGTCGGTAGGCAATAGGATAAATACTTCCGGCTCCTCGGGCTGGTGCGAATATTTCAATGTCCGTATGTGCCAAACCGTTGGTTTGTGACACACCTTTACGCGTCTCTCGTTCGCTGCGCTCGCACGAAAGCTATAGCCTAACCTAAAACCAATCCATCTTCCGTTCATTATTCGATATGGTGGCGACATATTTCAAATTTGCGAACGTGTCGGATCGGTTGTGAGGGTGGACTAGATTTTTTCGAGCGAGCGGAGCGAGCGAGCAACGATCACAATTTCCAACCTATACATACACCTTATATTGCCTTGCATATATGTCGTGTTATTACCTAACTTTGTCAGCCATTTCGGACATCACATTGCATTGTACTATGTGGAAATAGTACTATTTATGTGAAACTATTCATAAACTGTAAACATGTGTCGGTAGGCAATAGGATAAATACTTCCGGCTCCTCGGGCTGGTGCGAATATTTCAATGTCCGTATGTGCCAAACCGTTGGTTTATGACACACCTATACGCGTCTCTCGCTCGCGGCGCTCGCTCGAAAACTATAGCCTAACCTAAAACCAATCCATCTTGCGTTCATTATTCGATATGGTGGCGACATGTTTCAAATTTGCGAACGTGTCGGATCGGTTGTTGGGTTGGACTAGATTTTTACGAGCGAGCGGAGCGAGCGAGCAACGGTCACAATTTCCAAGCTATACATATACCTTATATTGCCTTCCATATATTTCGTGTTATTACCTAATTTTGTCAGCCATTTCGGACATCACATTGCACTGTACTATGAGGAAATAGTACTATTTATGTGAAACTATTCATAAACAGTAGACATGTGTCGGTAGGCAATAGGATAAATACTTCCGGCTCCTCGGGCTGGTGCGAATATTTCAATGTCCGTATGTGCCAAACCGTTGGTTTATGACACACCTATACGCGTCTCTCGCTCGCGGCGGTCGCTCGAAAACTATAGCCTAACCTAAAACCAATCCATCTTGCGTTCATTATTCGATATGATGGCGACATGTTTCAAATTTGCGAACGTGTCGGATCGGTTGTGGGGTTGGACTAGATTTTTACGAGCGAGCGGAGCGAGCGAGCAACGGTCACACTTTCCAAGCTATACATATACCATATATTGTCTTGCATATATTTCGTGCTTGTACCTAATTTTGTCAGCCATTTCGGCCATCACGTTGCACTGTACTATGAGGAAACGGTACTAATTATGTGAAACTATTGGTAAACCGTAAACATTTGTCAGAAGGCAATAGGATAAAGACTTCCGGCTCCTCGGGCTGGTGCGAATATTTCAATGTCCGTATGTGCCAAACCGTTGGTTTATGACACACCTATACGCGTCTCTCGTTCGCTGCGCTCGCACGAAAGCTATAGCCTAACCTAAAACCAATCCATCTTCCTTTCATTATTCGATATGGTGGCGACATATTTCAAATTTGCTAACGTGTGGGTTCGGTTGTGAGGTTGGACAAGATTTTTACGATCGAGCGGAGCGAGCGAGCAACGGTCACAATTTCCAAGCTATACATATACCTTATATTCCCTTCCATATATATCGTGTTATTACCTAATTTTGTCAGCCATTTCGGACATCACATTGCACTGTACTATGAGGAAGGAGTACTATTTATGTGAAACTATTCATAAACTGTAAACATGTGTCAGTAGGCAATAGGATAAATACTTCCGGCTCCTCGGGCTGGTGCGAATATTTCAATGTCCGTATGTGCCAAACCGTTGGCTTATGACACACCTATACGCGTCTCTCGCTCGCTGCGCTCGCTCGAAAACTATAGCCTAACCTAAAACCAATCCATCTTGCGTTCATTATTCGATATGATGGCGACATATTTCAAATTTGCGAACGTGTCGGATCGGTTGTGGGGTTGGACTAGATTTTTACGAGCGAGCGGAGCGAGCGAGCAACGGTCACAACTTCCAAGCTATACATATACCATATATTGTCTTGCATATATTTCCTGCTTGTACCTAATTTTGTCAGCCATTTCGGACATCACGTTGCACTGTACTATGAGGAAACGTTACTAATTATGTGAAACTATTGGTAAACCGTAAACATTTGTCAGAAGGCAATAGGATAAAGACTTCCGGCTCCTCGGGCAGGTGCGAATATTTCAATGTCCGTATGTGCCAAACCGTTGGTTTGTGACACACATTTACGCGTCTATCGTTCGCTGCGCTCGCACGAAAGCTATAGCCTAACCTAAAACCAATCCATCTTCCGTTCATTATTCGATATGGTGGCGACATATTTCAAATTTGCGAACGTGTGGGATCGGTTGTGAGGTTGGACTAGATTTTTACGAGCGAGCGGAGCGAGCGAGCAACGGTCACAATTTCCAAGCTATACATATACCTTATATTGCCTTCCATATATTTCGTGTTATTACCTAATTTTGTCAGCCATTTCGGACATCACATTGCACTGTACTATGAGGAAATAGTACTATTTATGTGAAACTATTCATAAACTGTAAACATGTGTCGGTAGGCAATAGGATAAATACTTCCGGCTCCTCGGGCTGGTGCGAATATTTCAATGTCCGTATGTGCCAAACCGTTGGTTTATGACACACCTATACGCGTCTCTCGCTCGCTGCGCTCGCTCGAAAACTATAGCCTTACCTAAAACCAATCCATCTTGCGTTCATTATTCGATATGATGGCGACATATTTCAAATTTGCGAACGTGTCGGATCGGTTGTGGGGTTGGACTAGATTTTTACGAGCGAGCGGAGCGAGCGAGCAACGGTCACAATTTCCAAGCTATACATATACCATATATTGTCTTGCATATATTTCGTGCTTGTACCTAATTTTGTCAGCCATTTCGGACATCACATTGCATTGTACTATGTGGAAATAGTACTATTTATGTGAAACTATTCATAAACTGTAAACATGTGTCGGTAGGCAATAGGATAAATACTTCCGGCTCCTCGGGCTGGTGCGAATATTTCAATGTCCGTATGTGCCAAACCGTTGGTTTGTGACACACCTTTACGCGTCTATTGTTCGCTGCGCTCGCACGAAAGCTATAGCCTAACCTAAAACCAATCCATCTTCCGTTCATTATTCGATATGGTGGCGACATATTTCAAATTTGCGAACGTGTGGGATCGGTTGTGAGGTTGGACTAGATATTTACGAGCGAGCGGAGCGAGCGAGCAACGGTCACAATTTCCAAGCTATACATATACCTTATATTGCCTTCCATATATTTCGTGTTATTACCTAATTTTGTCAGCCATTTCGGACATCACATTGCACTGTACTATGAGGAAATAGTACTATTTATGTGAAACTATTCATAAACTGTAGACATGTGTCGGTAGGCAATAGGATAAATACTTCCGGCTCCTCGGGCTGGTGCGAATATTTCAATGTCCGTATGTGCCAAACCGTTGGTTTATGACACACCTATACGCGTCTCTCGTTCGCTGCGCTCGCACGAAACCTATAGCCTAACCTAAAACCAATCCATCTTCCTTTCATTATTCGATATGGTGGCGACATATTTCAAATTTGCTAACGTGTGGGTTCGGTTGTGAGGTTGGACAAGATTTTTACGATCGAGCGGAGCGAGCGAGCAACGGTCACAATTTCCAAGCTATACATATACCTTATATTCCCTTCCATATATATCGTGTTATTACCTAATTTTGTCAGCCATTTCGGACATCACATTGCACTGTACTATGAGGAAGGAGTACTATTTATGTGAAACTATTCATAAACTGTAAACATGTGTCAGTAGGCAATAGGATAAATACTTCCGGCTCCTCGGGCTGGTGCGAATATTTCAATGTCCGTATGTGCCAAACCGTTGGTTTGTGACACACCTTTACGCGTCTATTGTTCGCTGCGCTCGCACGAAAGCTATAGCCTAACCTAAAACCAATCCATCTTTCGTTCATTATTCGATATGGTGGCGACATATTTCAAATTTGCGAACGTGTGGGATCGGTTGTGAGGTTGGACTAGATTTTTACGAGCGAGCGGAGCGAGCGAGCAACGGTCACAACTTCCAAGCTATACATATACCATATATTGTCTTGCATATATTTCCTGCTTGTACCTAATTTTGTCAGCCATTTCGGACATCACGTTGCACTGTACTATGAGGAAACGTTACTAATTATGTGAAACTATTGGTAAACCGTAAACATTTGTCAGAAGGCAATAGGATAAAGACTTCCGGCTCCTCGGGCAGGTGCGAATATTTCAATGTCCGTATGTGCCAAACCGTTGGTTTGTGACACACATTTACGCGTCTATCGTTCGCTGCGCTCGCACGAAAGCTATAGCCTAACCTAAAACCAATCCATCTTCCGTTCATTATTCGATATGGTGGCGACATATTTCAAATTTGCGAACGTGTGGGATCGGTTGTGAGGTTGGACTAGATTTTTACGAGCGAGCGGAGCGAGCGAGCAACGGTCACAATTTCCAAGCTATACATATACCTTATATTGCCTTCCATATATTTCGTGTTATTACCTAATTTTGTCAGCCATTTCGGACATCACGTTGCACTGTACTATGAGGAAATAGTACTATTTATGTGAAACTATTCATAAACTGTAAACATGTGTCGGTAGGCAATAGGATAAATACTTCCGGCTCCACGGGCTGGTGCGAATATTTCAATGTCCGTATGTGCCAAACCGTTGGTTTATGACACACCTTTACGCGTCTCTCGCTCGCGGCGCTCGCTCGAAAACTATAGCCTAACCTAAAACCAATCCATCTTGCGTTCATTATTCGATATGATGGCGACATATTTCAAATTTGCGAACGTGTCGGATCGGTTGTGGGGTTGGACTAGATTTTTACGAGCGAGCGGAGCGAGCGAGCAACGGTCACAATTTCCAAGCTATACATATACCTTATATTGCCTTCCATATATTTCGTGTTATTACCTAATTTTGTCAGCCATTTCGGACATCACGTTGCACTCTACTATGAGGAAACGGTACTAATTATGTGAAACTATTGGTAAACCGTAAACATTTGTCAGAAGGCAATAGGATAAAGACTTCCGGCTCCTCGGGCTGGTGCGAATATTTCAATGTCCGTATGTGCCAAACCGTTGGTTTATGACACACCTATACGCGTCTCTCGCTCGCGGCGCTCGCTCGAAAACTATAGCCTAACCTAAAACCAATCCATCTTGCGTTCATTATTCGATATGGTGGCGACATATTTCAAATTTGCGAACGTGTGGGATCGGATGTGGGGTTGGACTCGATTTTTACGAGCGAGCGGAGCGAGCGAGCAACGGTCACAATTTCCAAGCTATACATATACCTTATATTGCCTTCCATATATTTCGTGTTATTACCTAATTTTGTCAGCCATTTCGGACATCACATTGCACTGTACTATGAGGAAATAGTACTATTTATGTGAAACTATTCATAAACTGTAAACATGTGTCGGTAGGCAATAGGATAAATACTTCCGGCTCCTCGGGCTGGTGCGAATATTTCAATGTCCGTATGTGCCAAACCGTTGGTTTATGACACACCTTTACGCATCTCTCGCTCGCGGCGCACGCTCGAAAACTATAGCCTAACCTAAAACCAATCCATCTTGCGCTCATTATTCGATATGGTGGCGACATATTTCAAATTTGCGAACGTGTGGGATCGGTTGTGGGGTTGGACTAGATTTTTACGAGCGAGCGGAGCGAGCGAGCAACGGTCACAATTTCCAAGCTATACATATACCATATATTGTCTTGCATATAGTTCGTGCTTGTACCTAATTTTGTCAGCCATTTCGGACATCACGTTGCACTGTACTATGAGGAAACGGTACTAATTATGTGAAACAATTGGTAAACCGTAAACATTTGTCAGAAGGCAATAGGATAAAGACTTCCGGCTCCTCGGGCTGGTGCGAATATATCAATGTCCGTATGTGCCAAACCGATGGTTTGTGACACACCTTTACGCGTCTCTCGTTCGCTGCGCTCGCACGAAAGCTATAGCCTAACCTAAAACCAATCCATCTTCCGTTCATTATTCGATATGGTGGCGACATATTTCAAATTTGCGAACGTGTGGGATCGGTTGTGAGGTTGGACTAGATTTTTACGAGCGAGCGGAGCGAGCGAGCAACGGTCACAATTTCCAAGCTATACATATACCTTATATTGCCTTCCATATATTTCGTGTTATTACCTAATTTTGTCAGCCATTTCGGACATCACATTGCACTGTACTATGAGGAAATAGTACTATTTATGTGAAACTATTCATAAACTGTAAACATGTGTCGGTAGGCAATAGGATAAATACTTCCGGCTCCTCGGGCTGGTGCGAGTATTTCAATGTCCGTATGTGCCAAACCGTTGGTTTATGACACACCTATACGCGTCTCTCGCTCGCGGCGCTCGCTCGAAAACTATAGCCTAACCTAAAACCAATCCATCTTGCGTTCATTATTCGATATGATGGCGACATGTTTCAAATTTGCGAACGTGTCGGATCGGTTGTGGGGTTGGACTAGATTTTTACGAGCGAGCGGAGCGAGCGAGCAACGGTCACACTTTCCAAGCTATACATATACCATATATTGTCTTGCATATATTTCGTGCTTGTACCTAATTTTGTCAGCCATTTCGGACATCACGTTGCACTGTACTATGAGGAAACGGTACTAATTATGTGAAACTATTGGTAAACCGTAAACATTTGTCAGAAGGCAATAGGATAAAGACTTCCGGCTCCTCGGGCTGGTGCGAATATTTCAATGTCCGTATGTGCCAAACCGTTGGTTTGTGACACACCTTTACGCGTCTCTCGTTCGCTGCGCTCGCACGAAAGCTATAGCCTAACCTAAAACCAATCCATCTTCCGTTCATTATTCGATATGGTGGCGACATATTTCAAATTTGCGAACGTGTCGGATCGGTTGTGAGGGTGGACTAGATTTTTTCGAGCGAGCGGAGCGAGCGAGCAACGATCACAATTTCCAACCTATACATACACCTTATATTGCCTTGCATATATGTCGTGTTATTACCTAACTTTGTCAGCCATTTCGGACATCACATTGCATTGTACTATGTGGAAATAGTACTATTTATGTGAAACTATTCATAAACTGTAAACATGTGTCGGTAGGCAATAGGATAAATACTTCCGGCTCCTCGGGCTGGTGCGAATATTTCAATGTCCGTATGTGCCAAACCGTTGGTTTGTGACACACCTTTACGCGTCTCTCGTTCGCTGCGCTCGCACGAAAGCTATAGCCTAACCTAAAACCAATCCATCTTCCGTTCATTATTCGATATGGTGGCGACATATTTCAAATTTGCGAACGTGTCGGATCGGTTGTGAGGGTGGACTAGATTTTTTCGAGCGAGCGGAGCGAGCGAGCAACGATCACAATTTCCAACCTATACATACACCTTATATTGCCTTGCATATATGTCGTGTTATTACCTAACTTTGTCAGCCATTTCGGACATCACATTGCATTGTACTATGTGGAAATAGTACTATTTATGTGAAACTATTCATAAACTGTAAACATGTGTCGGTAGGCAATAGGATAAATACTTCCGGCTCCTCGGGCTGGTGCGAATATTTCAATGTCCGTATGTGCCAAACCGTTGGTTTATGACACACCTATACGCGTCTCTCGCTCGCGGCGCTCGCTCGAAAACTATAGCTTAACCTAAAACCAATCCATCTTGCGTTCATTATTCGATATGGTGGCGACATGTTTCAAATTTGCGAACGTGTCGGATCGGTTGTGGGGTTGGACTAGATTTTTACGAGCGAGCGGAGCGAGCGAGCAACGGTCACAATTTCCAAGCTATACATATACCATATATTGTCTTGCATATATTTCGTGCTTGTACCTAATTTTGTCAGCCATTTCGGACATCACGTTGCATTGTACTATGTGGAAATAGTACTATTTATGTGAAACTATTCATAAACTGTAAACATGTGTCGGTAGGCAATAGGATAAATACTTCCGGCTCCTCGGGCTGGTGCGAATATTTCAATGTCCGTATGTGCCAAACCGTTGGTTTATGACACACCTATACGCGTCTCTCGATCGCGGCGCTCGCTCGAAAACTATAGCCTAACCTAAAACCAATCCCTCTTGCGTTCATTATTCGATATGATGGCGACATGTTTCAAATTTGCGAACGTGTCGGATCGTTTGTGGGGTTGGACTAGATTTTTACGAGCGAGCGGAGCGAGCGAGCAACGGTCACAATTTCCAAGCTATACATATACCATATATTGTCTTGCATATATTTCGTGCTTGTACCTAATTTTGTCAGCCACTTCGGACATCACATTGCACTGTACTATGAGGAAATAGTACTATTTATGTGAAACTATTCATAAACTGTAAACATGTGTCGGTAGGCAATAGGATAAATACTTCCGGCTCCTCGGGCTGGTGCGAATATTTCAATGTCCGTATGTGCCAAACCGTTGGTTTATGACACACCTATACGCGTCTCTCGCTCGCTGCGCTCGCTCGAAAACTATAGCCTTACCTAAAACCAATCCATCTTGCGTTCATTATTCGATATGATGGCGACATATTTCAAATTTGCGAACGTGTCGGATCGGTTGTGGGGTTGGACTAGATTTTTACGAGCGAGCGGAGCGAGCGAGCAACGGTCACAATTTCCAAGCTATACATATACCATATATTGTCTTGCATATATTTCGTGCTTGTACCTAATTTTGTCAGCCATTTCGGACATCACATTGCATTGTACTATGTGGAAATAGTACTATTTATGTGAAACTATTCATAAACTGTAAACATGTGTCGGTAGGCAATAGGATAAATACTTCCGGCTCCTCGGGCTGGTGCGAATATTTCAATGTCCGTATGTGCCAAACCGTTGGTTTGTGACACACCTTTACGCGTCTATCGTTCGCTGCGCTCGCACGAAAGCTATAGCCTAACCTAAAACCAATCCATCTTCCGTTCATTATTCGATATGGTGGCGACATATTTCAAATTTGCGAACGTGTGGGATCGGTTGTGAGGTTGGACTAGATATTTACGAGCGAGCGGAGCGAGCGAGCAACGGTCACAATTTCCAAGCTATACATATACCTTATATTGCCTTCCATATATTTCGTGTTATTACCTAATTTTGTCAGCCATTTCGGACATCACATTGCACTGTACTATGAGGAAATAGTACTATTTATGTGAAACTATTCATAAACTGTAGACATGTGTCGGTAGGCAATAGGATAAATACTTCCGGCTCCTCGGGCTGGTGCGAATATTTCAATGTCCGTATGTGCCAAACCGTTGGTTTATGACACACCTATACGCGTCTCTCGTTCGCTGCGCTCGCACGAAACCTATAGCCTAACCTAAAACCAATCCATCTTCCTTTCATTATTCGATATGGTGGCGACATATTTCAAATTTGCTAACGTGTGGGTTCGGTTGTGAGGTTGGACAAGATTTTTACGATCGAGCGGAGCGAGCGAGCAACGGTCACAATTTCCAAGCTATACATATACCTTATATTCCCTTCCATATATATCGTGTTATTACCTAATTTTGTCAGCCATTTCGGACATCACATTGCACTGTACTATGAGGAAGGAGTACTATTTATGTGAAACTATTCATAAACTGTAAACATGTGTCAGTAGGCAATAGGATAAATACTTCCGGCTCCTCGGGCTGGTGCGAATATTTCAATGTCCGTATGTGCCAAACCGTTGGTTTATGACACACCTATACGCGTCTCTCGCTCGCTGCGCTCGCTCGAAAACTATAGCCTTACCTAAAACCAATCCATCTTGCGTTCATTATTCGATATGATGGCGACATATTTCAAATTTGCGAACGTGTCGGATCGGTTGTGGGGTTGGACTAGATTTTTACGAGCGAGCGGAGCGAGCGAGCAACGGTCACAATTTCCAAGCTATACATATACCATATATTGTCTTGCATATATTTCGTGCTTGTACCTAATTTTGTCAGCCATTTCGGACATCACATTGCATTGTACTATGTGGAAATAGTACTATTTATGTGAAACTATTCATAAACTGTAAACATGTGTCGGTAGGCAATAGGATAAATACTTCCGGCTCCTCGGGCTGGTGCGAATATTTCAATGTCCGTATGTGCCAAACCGTTGGTTTGTGACACACCTTTACGCGTCTATCGTTCGCTGCGCTCGCACGAAAGCTATAGCCTAACCTAAAACCAATCCATCTTCCGTTCATTATTCGATATGGTGGCGACATATTTCAAATTTGCGAACGTGTGGGATCGGTTGTGAGGTTGGACTAGATATTTACGAGCGAGCGGAGCGAGCGAGCAACGGTCACAATTTCCAAGCTATACATATACCTTATATTGCCTTCCATATATTTCGTGTTATTACCTAATTTTGTCAGCCATTTCGGACATCACATTGCACTGTACTATGAGGAAATAGTACTATTTATGTGAAACTATTCATAAACTGTAGACATGTGTCGGTAGGCAATAGGATAAATACTTCCGGCTCCTCGGGCTGGTGCGAATATTTCAATGTCCGTATGTGCCAAACCGTTGGTTTATGACACACCTATACGCGTCTCTCGTTCGCTGCGCTCGCACGAAACCTATAGCCTAACCTAAAACCAATCCATCTTCCTTTCATTATTCGATATGGTGGCGACATATTTCAAATTTGCTAACGTGTGGGTTCGGTTGTGAGGTTGGACAAGATTTTTACGATCGAGCGGAGCGAGCGAGCAACGGTCACAATTTCCAAGCTATACATATACCTTATATTCCCTTCCATATATATCGTGTTATTACCTAATTTTGTCAGCCATTTCGGACATCACATTGCACTGTACTATGAGGAAGGAGTACTATTTATGTGAAACTATTCATAAACTGTAAACATGTGTCAGTAGGCAATAGGATAAATACTTCCGGCTCCTCGGGCTGGTGCGAATATTTCAATGTCCGTATGTGCCAAACCGTTGGCTTATGACACACCTATACGCGTCTCTCGCTCGCTGCGCTCGCTCGAAAACTATAGCCTAACCTAAAACCAATCCATCTTGCGTTCATTATTCGATATGATGGCGACATATTTCAAATTTGCGAACGTGTCGGATCGGTTGTGGGGTTGGACTAGATTTTTACGAGCGAGCGGAGCGAGCGAGCAACGGTCACAACTTCCAAGCTATACATATACCATATATTGTCTTGCATATATTTCCTGCTTGTACCTAATTTTGTCAGCCATTTCGGACATCACGTTGCACTGTACTATGAGGAAACGTTACTAATTATGTGAAACTATTGGTAAACCGTAAACATTTGTCAGAAGGCAATAGGATAAAGACTTCCGGCTCCTCGGGCAGGTGCGAATATTTCAATGTCCGTATGTGCCAAACCGTTGGTTTGTGACACACATTTACGCGTCTATCGTTCGCTGCGCTCGCACGAAAGCTATAGCCTAACCTAAAACCAATCCATCTTCCGTTCATTATTCGATATGGTGGCGACATATTTCAAATTTGCGAACGTGTGGGATCGGTTGTGAGGTTGGACTAGATTTTTACGAGCGAGCGGAGCGAGCGAGCAACGGTCACAATTTCCAAGCTATACATATACCTTATATTGCCTTCCATATATTTCGTGTTATTACCTAATTTTGTCAGCCATTTCGGACATCACATTGCACTGTACTATGAGGAAATAGTACTATTTATGTGAAACTATTCATAAACTGTAAACATGTGTCGGTAGGCAATAGGATAAATACTTCCGGCTCCTCGGGCTGATGCGAATATTTCAATGTCCGTATGTGCCAAACCGTTGGTTTATGACACACCTATACGCGTCTCTCGCTCGCTGCGCTCGCTCGAAAACTATAGCCTTACCTAAAACCAATCCATCTTGCGTTCATTATTCGATATGATGGCGACATATTTCAAATTTGCGAACGTGTCGGATCGGTTGTGGGGTTGGACTAGATTTTTACGAGCGAGCGGAGCGAGCGAGCAACGGTCACAATTTCCAAGCTATACATATACCATATATTGTCTTGCATATATTTCGTGCTTGTACCTAATTTTGTCAGCCATTTCGGACATCACATTGCATTGTACTATGTGGAAATAGTACTATTTATGTGAAACTATTCATAAACTGTAAACATGTGTCGGTAGGCAATAGGATAAATACTTCCGGCTCCTCGGGCTGGTGCGAATATTTCAATGTCCGTATGTGCCAAACCGTTGGTTTATGACACACCTATACGCGTCTCTCGATTGCGGCGCTCGCTCGAAAACTATAGCCTAACCTAAAACCAATCCATCTTGCGTTCATTATTCGATATGATGGCGACATGTTTTAAATTTGCGAACGTGTCGGATCGTTTGTTGGGTTGGACTAGATTTTTACGAGCGAGCGGAGCGAGCGAGCAACGGTCACAATTTCCAAGCTATGCATATACCATATATTGTCTTGCATATATTTCGTGCTTGTACCTAATTTTGTCAGCCATTTCGGACATCACGTTGCACTGTACTATGAGGAAACGTTACTAATTATGTGAAACTATTGGTAAACCGTAAACATTTGTCAGAAGGCAATAGGATAAAGACTTCCTGCTCCTCGGGCTGGTGCGAATATTTCAATGTCCGTATGTGCCAAACCGTTGGTTTGTGACACACCTTTACGCGTCTATCGTTCGCTGCGCTCGCACGAAAGCCATAGCCTAACCTAAAACCAATCCATCTTCCGTTCATTATTCGATATGGTGGCGACATATTTCAAATTTGCGAACGTGTGGGATCGGTTGCGAGGTTGGACTAGATTTTTACGAGCGAGCGGAGCGAGCGAGCAACGGTCACAATTTCCAAGCTTTACATATAGCTTATATTGCCTTCCATATATTTCGTGTTATTACCTAATTTTGTCAGCCATTTCGGACATCACATTGCACTGTACTATGAGGAAATAGTACTATTTATGTGAAACTATTCATAAACTGTAGACATGTGTCGGTAGGCAATAGGATAAATACTTCCGGCTCCTTGGGCTGGTGCGAATATTTCAATGTCCGTATGTGCCAAACCGTTGGTTTATGACACACCTATACGCGTCTCTCGCTCGCTGCGCTCGCTCGAAAACTATAGCCTAACCTAAAACCAATCCATCTTGCGTTCATTATTCGATATGATGGCGACATATTTCAAATTTGCGAACGTGTCGGATCGGTTGTGGGGTTGGACTAAATTTTTACGAGCGATCGGAGCGAGCGAGCAACGGTCACAATTTCCAAGCTATACATATACCATATATTGTCTTGCATATATTTCGTGCTTGTACCTAATTTTGTCAGCCATTTCGGACATCACATTGCATTGTACTATGTGGAAATAGTACTATTTATGTGAAACTATTCATAAACTGTAAACATGTGTCGGTAGGCAATAGGATAAATACTTCCGGCTCCTCGGTCTGGTGCGAATATTTCAATGTCCGTATGTGCCAAACCGTAGGTTTATGACACACCTATACGCGTCTCTCGATCGCGGCGCTCGCTCGAAAAATATAGCCTAACCTAAAACCAATCCATCTTGCGTTCATTATTCGATATGATGGCGACATGTTTTAAATTTGCGAACGTGTCGGATCGTTTGTTGGGTTGGACTAGATTTTTACGAGCGAGCGGAGCGAGCGAGCAACGGTCACAATTTCCAAGCTATGCATATACCATATATTGTCTTGCATGTATTTCGTGCTTGTACCTAATTTTGTCAGCCATTTCGGACATCACGTTGCACTGTACTATGAGGAAACGTTACTAATTATGTGAAACTATTGGTAAACCGAAAACATTTGTCAGAAGGCAATAGGATAAAGACTTCCTGCTCCTCGGGCTGGTGCGAATATTTCAATGTCCGTATGTGCCAAACCGTTGGTTTGTGACACACCTTTACGCGTCTATCGTTCGCTGCGCTCGCACGAAAGCTATAGCCTAACCTAAAACCAATCCATCTTCCGTTCATTATTCGATATGGTGGCGACATATTTCAAATTTGCGAACGTGTGGGATCGGTTGTGAGGTTGGACTAGATTTTTACGAGCGAGCGGAGCGAGCGAGCAACGGTCACAATTTCCAAGCTATACATATACCTTATATTGCCTTCCATATATTTCGTGTTATTACCTAATTTTGTCAGCCATTTCGGACATCACATTGCACTGTACTATGAGGAAATAGTACTATTTATGTGAAACTATTCATAAACTGTAGACATGTGTCGGTAGGCAATAGGATAAATACTTCCGGCTCCTTGGGCTGGTGCGAATATTTCAATGTCCGTATGTGCCAAACCGTTGGTTTATGACACACCTATACGCGTCTCTCGCTCGCTGCGCTCGCTCGAAAACTATAGCCTAACCTAAAACCAATCCATCTTGCGTTCATTATTCGATATGATGGCGACATATCTCAAATTTGCGAACGTGTCGGATCGGTTGTGGGGTTGGACTAAATTTTTACGAGCGAGCGGAGCGAGCGAGCAACGGTCACAATTTCCAAGCTATACATATACCATATATTGTCTTGCATATATTTCGTGCTTGTACCTAATTTTGTCAGCCATTTCGGACATCACATTGCATTGTACTATGTGGAAATAGTACTATTTATGTGAAACTATTCATAAACTGTAAACATGTGTCGGTAGGCAATAGGATAAATACTTCCGGCTCCTCGGTCTGGTGCGAATATTTCAATGTCCGTATGTGCCAAACCGTAGGTTTATGACACACCTATACGCGTCTCTCGATCGCGGCGCTCGCTCGAAAAATATAGCCTAACCTAAAACCAATCCATCTTGCGTTCATTATTCGATATGATGGCGACATGTTTTAAATTTGCGAACGTGTCGGATCGTTTGTTGGGTTGGACTAGATTTTTACGAGCGAGCGGAGCGAGCGAGCAACGGTCACAATTTCCAAGCTATGCATATACCATATATTGTCTTGCATATATTTCGTGCTTGTACCTAATTTTGTCAGCCATTTCGGACATCACGTTGCACTGTACTATGAGGAAACGTTACTAATTATGTGAAACTATTGGTAAACCGAAAACATTTGTCAGAAGGCAATAGGATAAAGACTTCCTGCTCCTCGGGCTGGTGCGAATATTTCAATGTCCGTATGTGCCAAACCGTTGGTTTGTGACACACCTTTACGCGTCTATCGTTCGCTACGCTCGCACGAAAGCTATAGCCTAACCTAAAACCAATCCATCTTCCGTTCATTATTCGATATGGTGGCGACATATTTCAAATTTGCGAACGTGTGGGATCGGTTGTGAGGTTGGACTAGATTTTTACGAGCGAGCGGAGCGAGCGAGCAACGGTCACAATTTCCAAGCTATACATATACCTTATATTGCCTTCCATATATTTCGTGTTATTACCTAATTTTGTCAGCCATTTCGGACATCACATTGCACTGTACTATGAGGAAATAGTACTATTTATGTGAAACTATTCATAAACTGTAGACATGTGTCGGTAGGCAATAGGATAAATACTTCCGGCTCCTTGGGCTGGTGCGAATATTTCAATGTCCGTATGTGCCAAACCGTTGGTTTATGACACACCTATACGCGTCTCTCGCTCGCTGCGCTCGCTCGAAAACTATAGCCTAACCTAAAACCAATCCATCTTGCGTTCATTATTCGATATGATGGCGACATATCTCAAATTTGCGAACGTGTCGGATCGGTTGTGGGGTTGGACTAAATTTTTACGAGCGAGCGGAGCGAGCGAGCAACGGTCACAATTTCCAAGCTATACATATACCATATATTGTCTTGCATATATTTCGTGCTTGTACCTAATTTTGTCAGCCATTTCGGACATCACATTGCATTGTACTATGTGGAAATAGTACTATTTATGTGAAACTATTCATAAACTGTAAACATGTGTCGGTAGGCAATAGGATAAATACTTCCGGCTCCTCGGTCTGGTGCGAATATTTCAATGTCCGTATGTGCCAAACCGTAGGTTTATGACACACCTATACGCGTCTCTCGATCGCGGCGCTCGCTCGAAAAATATAGCCCAACCTAAAACCAATCCATCTTGCGTTCATTATTCGATATGATGGCGACATGTTTTAAATTTGCGAACGTGTCGGATCGTTTGTTGGGTTGGACTAGATTTTTACGAGCGAGCGGAGCGAGCGAGCAACGGTCACAATTTCCAAGCTATGCATATACCATATATTGTCTTGCATATATTTCGTGCTTGTACCTAATTTTGTCAGCCATTTCGGACATCACGTTGCACTGTACTATGAGGAAACGTTACTAATTATGTGAAACTATTGGTAAACCGTAAACATTTGTCAGAAGGCAATAGGATAAAGACTTCCTGCTCCTCGGGCTGGTGCGAATATTTCAATGTCCGTATGTGCCAAACCGTTGGTTTGTGACACACCTTTACGCGTCTATCGTTCGCTGCGCTCGCACGAAAGCTATAGCCTAACCTAAAACCAATCCATCTTCCGTTCATTATTCGATATGGTGGCGACATATTTCAAATTTGCGAACGTGTGGGATCGGTTGGGAGGTTGGACTAGATTTTTACGAGCGAGCGGAGCGAGCGAGCAACGGTCACAATTTCCAAGCTATACATATACCTTATATTGCCTTCCATATATTTCGTGTTATTGCCTCATTTTGTCAGCCATTTCGGACATCACATTGCACTGTACTATGAGGAAATAGTACTATTTATGTGAAACTATTCATAAACTGTAAACATGTGTCGGTAGGCAATAGGATAAATACTTCCGGCTCCTCGGGCTGGTGCGAATATTTCAATGTCCGTATGTGCCAAACCGTTGGTTTATGACACACCTATACGCGTCTCTCGCTCGCTGCGCTCGCTCGAAAACTATAGCCTAACCTAAAACCAATCCATCTTGCGTTCATTATTCGATATGATGGCGACATATTTCAAATTTGCGAACGTGTCGGATCGGTTGTGGGGTTGGACTAGATTTTTACGAGCGAGCGGAGCGAGCGAGCAACGGTCACAATTTCCAAGCTATACATATACCTTATATTGCCTTCCATATATTTCGTGTTATTACCTAATTGTGTCAGCCATTTCGGACATCACATTGCACTGTACTATGAGGAAATAGTACTATTTATGTGAAACTATTCATAAACTGTAGACATGTGTCGGTAGGCAATAGGATAAATACTTCCGGCTCCTCGGGCTGGTGCGAATATTTCAATGTCCGTATGTGCCAAACCGTTGGTTTATGACACACCTATACGCGTCTCTCGCTCGCTGCGCACGCTCGAAAACTATAGCCTAACCTAAAACCAATCCATCTTGCGTTCATTATTCGATATGATGGCGACATATTTCAAATTTGCGAACGTGTCGGATCGGTTGTGGGGTTGGACTAGATTTTTACGAGCGAGCGGAGCGAGCGAGCAACGGTCACAATTTCCAAGCTATACATATACCATATATTGTCTTGCATATATTTCGTGCTTGTACCTAATTTTGTCAGCCATTTCGGACATCACGTTGCACTGTACTATGAGGAAGCGGTACTAATTATGTGAAACTATTGGTAAACCGTAAACATTTGTCAGAAGGCAATAGGATAAAGACTTCCGGCTCCTCGGGCTGGTGCGAATATATCAATGTCCGTATCTGCAAAACCGATGGTTTGTGACACACCTTTACGCGTCTCTCGTTCGCTGCGCTCGCACGAAAGCTGTAGCCTAACCTAAAACCAATCCATCTTCCGTTCATTATTCGATATGGTGGCGACATATTTCAAATTTGCGAACGTGTGGGTTCGGTTGTGAGGTTGGACTAGATTTTTACGAGCGAGCGGAGCGAGCGAGCAACGGTCACAATTTCCAAGCTATACATATACCTTATATTGCCTTCCATATATTTCGTGTTATTACCTAATTTTGTCAGCCATTTCGGACATCACATTGCACTGTACTATGTGGAAGGAGTACTATTTATGTGAAACTATTCATAAACTGTAAACATGTGTCGGTAGGCAATAGGATAAATACTTCCGGCTCCTCGGGCTGTTCCGAATATTTAAATGTCCGTATGTGCCAAACCGTTGGTTTATGACACACCTTTACGCGTCTCTCGCTCGCGGCGCACGCTCGAAAACTATAGCCTAACCTAAAACCAATCCATCTTGCACTCATTATTCGATATGATGGCGACATATTTCAAATTTGCGAACGTGTCGGATCGGTTGTGAGGTTGGACTAGATTTTTTCGAGCGAGCGGAGCGAGCGAGCAACGGTCACAATTTCCAAGCTATACATATACCTTATATTGCCTTCCATATATTTCGTGTTATTGCCTCATTTTGTCAGCCATTTCGGACATCACATTGCACTGTACTATGAGGAAATAGTACTATTTATGTGAAACTATTCATAAACTGTAAACATGTGTCGGTAGGCAATAGGATAAATACTTCCGGCTCCTCGGGCTGGTGCGAATATTTCAATGTCCGTATGTGCCAAACCGTTGGTTTATGACACACCTATACGCGTCTCTCGCTCGCTGCGCTCGCTCGAAAACTATAGCCTAACCTAAAACCAATCCATCTTGCGTTCATTATTCGATATGATGGCGACATATTTCAAATTTGCGAACCTGTCGGATCGGTTGTGAGGTTGGACTAGATTTTTTCGAGCGAGCGGAGCGAGCGAGCAACGGTCACAATTTCCAAGCTATACATATACCTTATATTGCCTTCCATATATTTCGTGTTATTCCCTAATTTTGTCAGCCATTTCGGACATCACATTGCACTGTACTATGAGGAAATAGTACTATTTATGTGAAACTATTCATAAACTGTAAACATGTGTCGGTAGGCAATAGGATAAATACTTCCGGCTCCTCGGGCTGGTGCGAATATTTCAATGTCCGTATGTGCCAAACCGTTGGTTTATGACACACCTATACGCGTCTCTCGCTCGCTGCGCTCGCTCGAAAACTGTAGCCTAACCTAAAACCAATCCATCTTGCGTTCATTATTCGATATGATGGCGACATATTTCAAATTTGCGAACGTGTCGGATCGGTTGTGGGGTTGGTCTAGATTTTTACGAGCGAGCGGAGCGAGCGAGCAACGGTCACAATTTCCAAGCTATACATATACCTTATATTGCCTTCCATATATTTCGTGTTATTACCTAATTTTGTCTGCCATTTCGGACATCACATTGCACTGTACTATGAGGAAATAGTACTATTTATGTGAAACTATTCATAAACTGTAAACATGTGTCTGTAGGCAATAGGATAAATACTTCCGGCTCCTCGGGCTGGTGCGAAAATTTCAATGTCCGTATGTGCCAATCCGTTGGTTTATGACACACCTTTACGCGTCTCTCGCTCGCGGCGCTCGCTCTAAAACTATAGCCTAACCTAAAACCAATCCATCTTGCGTTCATTATTCGATATGATGGCGACATATTTCAAATTTGCGAACGTGTCGGATCGGTTGTGGGGTTGGACTAGATTTTTACGAGCGAGCGGAGCGAGCGAGCAACGGTCACAATTTCCAAGCTATGCATATACCATATATTGTCTTGCATATATTTCGTGCTTGTACCTAATTTTGTCAGCCATTTCGGACATCACGTTGCACTGTACTATGAGGAAACGTTACTAATTATGTGAAACTATTGGTAAACCGAAAACATTTGTCAGAAGGCAATAGGATAAAGACTTCCTGCTCCTCGGGCTGGTGCGAATATTTCAATGTCCGTATGTGCCAAACCGTTGGTTTGTGACACACCTTTACGCGTCTATCGTTCGCTACGCTCGCACGAAAGCTATAGCCTAACCTAAAACCAATCCATCTTCCGTTCATTATTCGATATGGTGGCGACATATTTCAAATTTGCGAACGTGTGGGATCGGTTGTGAGGTTGGACTAGATTTTTACGAGCGAGCGGAGCGAGCGAGCAACGGTCACAATTTCCAAGCTATACATATACCTTATATTGCCTTCCATATATTTCGTGTTATTACCTAATTTTGTCAGCCATTTCGGACATCACATTGCACTGTACTATGAGGAAATAGTACTATTTATGTGAAACTATTCATAAACTGTAGACATGTGTCGGTAGGCAATAGGATAAATACTTCCGGCTCCTTGGGCTGGTGCGAATATTTCAATGTCCGTATGTGCCAAACCGTTGGTTTATGACACACCTATACGCGTCTCTCGCTCGCTGCGCTCGCTCGAAAACTATAGCCTAACCTAAAACCAATCCATCTTGCGTTCATTATTCGATATGATGGCGACATATCTCAAATTTGCGAACGTGTCGGATCGGTTGTGGGGTTGGACTAAATTTTTACGAGCGAGCGGAGCGAGCGAGCAACGGTCACAATTTCCAAGCTATACATATACCATATATTGTCTTGCATATATTTCGTGCTTGTACCTAATTTTGTCAGCCATTTCGGACATCACATTGCATTGTACTATGTGGAAATAGTACTATTTATGTGAAACTATTCATAAACTGTAAACATGTGTCGGTAGGCAATAGGATAAATACTTCCGGCTCCTCGGTCTGGTGCGAATATTTCAATGTCCGTATGTGCCAAACCGTAGGTTTATGACACACCTATACGCGTCTCTCGATCGCGGCGCTCGCTCGAAAAATATAGCCCAACCTAAAACCAATCCATCTTGCGTTCATTATTCGATATGATGGCGACATGTTTTAAATTTGCGAACGTGTCGGATCGTTTGTTGGGTTGGACTAGATTTTTACGAGCGAGCGGAGCGAGCGAGCAACGGTCACAATTTCCAAGCTATGCATATACCATATATTGTCTTGCATATATTTCGTGCTTGTACCTAATTTTGTCAGCCATTTCGGACATCACGTTGCACTGTACTATGAGGAAACGTTACTAATTATGTGAAACTATTGGTAAACCGTAAACATTTGTCAGAAGGCAATAGGATAAAGACTTCCTGCTCCTCGGGCTGGTGCGAATATTTCAATGTCCGTATGTGCCAAACCGTTGGTTTGTGACACACCTTTACGCGTCTATCGTTCGCTGCGCTCGCACGAAAGCTATAGCCTAACCTAAAACCAATCCATCTTCCGTTCATTATTCGATATGGTGGCGACATATTTCAAATTTGCGAACGTGTGGGATCGGTTGGGAGGTTGGACTAGATTTTTACGAGCGAGAGGAGCGAGCGAGCAACGGTCACAATTTCCAAGCTATACATATACCTTATATTGCCTTCCATATATTTCGTGTTATTGCCTCATTTTGTCAGCCATTTCGGACATCACATTGCACTGTACTATGAGGAAATAGTACTATTTATGTGAAACTATTCATAAACTGTAAACATGTGTCGGTAGGCAATAGGATAAATACTTCCGGCTCCTCGGGCTGGTGCGAATATTTCAATGTCCGTATGTGCCAAACCGTTGGTTTATGACACACCTATACGCGTCTCTCGCTCGCTGCGCTCGCTCGAAAACTATAGCCTAACCTAAAACCAATCCATCTTGCGTTCATTATTCGATATGATGGCGACATATTTCAAATTTGCGAACGTGTCGGATCGGTTGTGGGGTTGGACTAGATTTTTACGAGCGAGCGGAGCGAGCGAGCAACGGTCACAATTTCCAAGCTATACATATACCTTATATTGCCTTCCATATATTTCGTGTTATTACCTAATTGTGTCAGCCATTTCGGACATCACATTGCACTGTACTATGAGGAAATAGTACTATTTATGTGAAACTATTCATAAACTGTAGACATGTGTCGGTAGGCAATAGGATAAATACTTCCGGCTCCTCGGGCTGGTGCGAATATTTCAATGTCCGTATGTGCCAAACCGTTGGTTTATGACACACCTATACGCGTCTCTCGCTCGCTGCGCACGCTCGAAAACTATAGCCTAACCTAAAACCAATCCATCTTGCGTTCATTATTCGATATGATGGCGACATATTTCAAATTTGCGAACGTGTCGGATCGGTTGTGGGGTTGGACTAGATTTTTACGAGCGAGCGGAGCGAGCGAGCAACGGTCACAATTTCCAAGCTATACATATACCATATATTGTCTTGCATATATTTCGTGCTTGTACCTAATTTTGTCAGCCATTTCGGACATCACGTTGCACTGTACTATGAGGAAGCGGTACTAATTATGTGAAACTATTGGTAAACCGTAAACATTTGTCAGAAGGCAATAGGATAAAGACTTCCGGCTCCTCGGGCTGGTGCGAATATATCAATGTCCGTATCTGCAAAACCGATGGTTTGTGACACACCTTTACGCGTCTCTCGTTCGCTGCGCTCGCACGAAAGCTGTAGCCTAACCTAAAACCAATCCATCTTCCGTTCATTATTCGATATGGTGGCGACATATTTCAAATTTGCGAACGTGTGGGTTCGGTTGTGAGGTTGGACTAGATTTTTACGAGCGAGCGGAGCGAGCGAGCAACGGTCACAATTTCCAAGCTATACATATACCTTATATTGCCTTCCATATATTTCGTGTTATTACCTAATTTTGTCAGCCATTTCGGACATCACATTGCACTGTACTATGTGGAAGGAGTACTATTTATGTGAAACTATTCATAAACTGTAAACATGTGTCGGTAGGCAATAGGATAAATACTTCCGGCTCCTCGGGCTGTTCCGAATATTTAAATGTCCGTATGTGCCAAACCGTTGGTTTATGACACACCTTTACGCGTCTCTCGCTCGCGGCGCACGCTCGAAAACTATAGCCTAACCTAAAACCAATCCATCTTGCACTCATTATTCGATATGATGGCGACATATTTCAAATTTGCGAACGTGTCGGATCGGTTGTGAGGTTGGACTAGATTTTTTCGAGCGAGCGGAGCGAGCGAGCAACGGTCACAATTTCCAAGCTATACATATACCTTATATTGCCTTCCATATATTTCGTGTTATTGCCTCATTTTGTCAGCCATTTCGGACATCACATTGCACTGTACTATGAGGAAATAGTACTATTTATGTGAAACTATTCATAAACTGTAAACATGTGTCGGTAGGCAATAGGATAAATACTTCCGGCTCCTCGGGCTGGTGCGAATATTTCAATGTCCGTATGTGCCAAACCGTTGGTTTATGACACACCTATACGCGTCTCTCGCTCGCTGCGCTCGCTCGAAAACTATAGCCTAACCTAAAACCAATCCATCTTGCGTTCATTATTCGATATGATGGCGACATATTTCAAATTTGCGAACCTGTCGGATCGGTTGTGAGGTTGGACTAGATTTTTTCGAGCGAGCGGAGCGAGCGAGCAACGGTCACAATTTCCAAGCTATACATATACCTTATATTGCCTTCCATATATTTCGTGTTATTCCCTAATTTTGTCAGCCATTTCGGACATCACGTTGCACTGTACTATGAGGAAGCGGTACTAATTATGTGAAACTATTGGTAAACCGTAAACATTTGTCAGAAGGCAATAGGATAAAGACTTCCGGCTCCTCGGGCTGGTGCGAATATATCAATGTCCGTATCTGCAAAACCGATAATTTGTGACACACCTTTACGCGTCTCTCGTTCGCTGCGCTCGCACGAAAGCTATAGCCTAACCTAAAACCAATCCATCTTCCGTTCATTATTCGATATGGTGGCGACATATTTCAAATTTGCGAACGTGTGGGTTCGGTTGTGAGGTTGGACAAGATTTTTACGAGCGAGCGGAGCGAGCGAGCAACGGTCACAATTTCCAAGCTATACATATACCTTATATTCCCTTCCATATATATCGTGTTATTACCTAATTTTGTCAGCCATTTCGGACATCACATTGCACTGTACTATGAGGAAATAGTACTATTTATGTGAAACTATTCATAAACTGTAAACATGTGTCGGTAGGCAATAGGATAAATACTTCCGGCTCCTCGGGCTGGCGCGAATATTTCAATGTCCGTATGTGCCAAACCGTTGGTTTATGACACACCTATACGCGTCTCTCGCTCGCTGCGCTCGCTCGAAAACTATAGCCTAACCTAAAACCAATCCACCTTGCGTTCATTATTCGATATGATGGCGACATATTTCAAATTTGCGAACGTGTCGGATCGGTTGTGGGGTTGGACTAGATTTTTACGAGCGAGCGGAGCGAGCGAGCAACGGTCACAATTTCCAAGCTATACATATACCATATATTGTCTTGCATATATTTCGTGCTTGTACCTAATTTTGTCAGCCATTTCGGACATCACGTTGCACTGTACTATGAGGAAACGGTACTAATTATGTGAAACTATTGGTAAACCGTAAACATTTGTCAGAAGGCAATAGGATAAAGACTTCCGGCTCCTCGGGCTGGTGCGAATATATCAATGTCCGTATGTGCCAAACCGATGGTTTGTGACACACCTTTACGCGTCTCTCGTTCGCTGCGCTCGCACGAAAGCTATAGCCTAACCTAAAACCAATCCATCTTCCGTTCATTATTCGATATGGTGGCGACATATTTCAAATTTGCAAACGTGTGGGATCGGTTGTGAGTTTGGACTAGATTTTTACGAGCGAGCGGAGCGAGCGAGCAACGGTCACAATTTCCAAGCTATACATATACCTTATATTGCCTTCCATATATTTCGTGTTATTACCTAATTTTGTCAGCCATTTCGGACATCACGTTGCACTGTACTATGAGGAAATAGTACTATTTATGTGAAACTATTCATAAACTGTAAACATGTGTCGGTAGGCAATAGGATAAATACTTCCGGCTCCTCGGGCTGGCGCGAATATTTCAATGTCCGTATGTGCCAAACCGTTGGTTTATGACACACCTATACGCGTCTCTCGCTCGCTGCGCTCGCTCGAAAACTATAGCCTAACCTAAAACCAATCCACCTTGCGTTCATTATTCGATATGATGGCGACATATTTCAAATTTGCGAACGTGCCGGATCGGTTGTGGGGTTGGACTAGATTTTTACGAGCGAGCGGAGCGAGCGAGCAACGGTGACAATTTCCAAGCTATACATATACCATATATTGTCTTGCATATATTTCGTGCTTGTACCTAATTTTGTCAGCCATTTCCGACATCACGTTGCACTGTACTATGAGGAAACGGTACTAATTATGTGAAACTATTGGTAAACCGTAAACATTTGTCAGAAGGCAGTAGGATAAAGACTTCCGGCTCCTCGGGCTGGTGCGAATATATCAATGTCCGTATGTGCCAAACCGATGGTTTGTGACACACCTTTACGCGTCTCTCGCTCGCTGCGCTCGCTCGAAAACTATAGCCTAACCTAAAACCAATCCATCTTGCGTTCATTATTCGATATGATGGCGACATATTTCAAATTTGCGAACGTGTCGGATCGGTTGTGGGGTTGGACTAGATTTTTACGAGCGAGCGGAGCGAGCGAGCAACGGTCACAATTTCCAAGCTATACATATACCTTATATTGCCTTCCATATATATCGTGTTATTACCTAATTTTGTCAGCCATTTCGGACATCACGTTGCACTGTACTATGAGGAAATAGTACTATTTATGTGAAACTATTCATAAACTGTAAACATGTGTCGGTAGGCAATAGGATAAATACTTCCGGCTCCTCGGGCTGGTGCGAATATTTCAATGTCCGTATGTGCCAAACCGTTGGTTTATGACACACCTATACGCGTATCTCGCTCGCGGCGCTCGCTCGAAAACTATAGCCTAACATAAAACCAATCCATCTTGCGATCATTATTCGATATGATGGCGACATATTTCAAATTTGCGAACGTGTCGGATCGGTTGTGGGGTTGGACCAGATTTTTACTAGCGAGCGGAGCGAGCGAGCAACGGTCACAATTTCCAAGCTATACATATACCATATATTGTCTTGCATATATTTCGTGCTTGTACCTAATTTTGTCAGCCATTTCGGACATCACGTTGCACTGTACTATGAGGAAACGGTACTAATTATGTGAAACTATTGGTAAACGGTAAACAATTGTCAGAAGGCAATAGGATAAAGACTTCCGGCTCCTCGGGCTGGTGCGAATATATCAATGTCCGTATGTGCCAAACCGATGGTTTGTGACACACCTTTACGCGTCTCTCGCTCGCTGCGCTCGCTCGAAAACTATAGCCTAACCTAAAACCAATCCATCTTGCGTTCATTATTCGATATGATGGCGACATATTTCAAATTTGCGAACGTGTCGGATCGGTTGTGGGGTTGGACTAGATTTTTACGAGCGAGCGGAGCGAGCGAGCAGCGGTCACAATTTCCAAGCTATACATATACCATATATTGTCTTGCATATATTTCGTGCTTGTACCTAATTTTGTCAGCCATTTCGGACATCACGTTGCACTGTACTATGAGGAAACGGTACTAATTATGTGAAACTATTGGTAAACGGTAAACATTTGTCAGAAGGCAATAGGATAAAGACTTCCGGCTCCTCGGGCTGGTGCGAATATATCAATGTCCGTATGTGCCAAACCGATGGTTTGTGACACACCTTTACGCGTCTCTCGCTCGCTGCGCTCGCTCGAAAACTATAGCCTAACCTAAAACCAATCCATCTTGCGTTCATTATTCGATATGATGGCGACATATTTCAAATTTGCGAACGTGTCGGATCGGTTGTGGGGTTGGACTAGATTTTTACGAGCGAGCGGAGCGAGCGAGCAGCGGTCACAATTTCCAAGCTATACATATACCATATATTGTCTTGCATATATTTCGTGCTTGTACCTAATTTTGTCAGCCATTTCGGACATCACGTTGCACTGTACTATGAGGAAATAGTACTATTTATGTGAAACTATTCATAAACTGTAAACATGTGTCAGAAGGCAGTAGGATAAAGACTTCCGGCTCCTCGGGCTGGTGCGAATATATCAATGTCCGTATGTGCCAAACCGATGGTTTGTGACACACCTTTACGCGTCTCTCGCTCGCTGCGCTCGTTCGAAAACTATAGCCTAACCTAAAACCAATCCATCTTGCGTTCATTATTCGATATGATGGCGACATATTTCGAATTTGCGAACGTGTCGGATCGGTTGTGGGGTTGGACTAGATTTTTACTAGCGAGCGGAGCGAGCGAGCAACGGTCACAATTTCCAAGCTATACATATACCATATATTGTCTTGCATATATTTCGTGCTTGTACCTAATTTTGTCAGCCATTTCGGACATCACGTTGCACGGTACTATGAGGAAACGGTACTAATTATGTGAAACTATTGGTAAACGGTAAACATTTGTCAGAAGGCAATAGGATAAAGACTTCCGGCTCCTCGGGCTGGTGCGAATATATCAATGTCCGTATGTGCCAAACCGATGGTTTGTGACACACCTTTACGCGTCTCTCGCTCCCTGCGCTCGCTCGAAAACTATAGCCTAACCTAAAACCAATCCATCTTGCGTTCATTATTCGATATGATGGCGACATATTTCAAATTTGCGAACGTGCCGGATCGGTTGTGGGGTTGGACTAGATTTTTACGAGCGAGCGGAGCGAGCGAGCAACGGTGACAATTTCCAAGCTATACATATACCATATATTGTCTTGCATATATTTCGTGCTTGTACCTAATTTTGTCAGCCATTTCGGACATCACGTTGCACTGTACTATGAGGAAATAGTACTATTTATGTGAAACTATTCATAAACTGTAAACATGTGTCGGTAGGCAATAGGATAAATACTTCCGCTTCCTCGGGCTGGTGCGAATATTTCAATGTCCGTATGTGCCAAACCGTTGGTTTATGACACACCTATACGCGTCTCTCGCTCGCTGCGCTCGCTCGAAAACTATAGCCTAACCTAAAACCAATCCACCTTGCGTTCATTATTCGATATGATGGCGACATATTTCAAATTTGCGAACGTGAGGGATCGGTTGTGAGGTTGGACTAGATTTTTACGAGCGAGCGGAGCGAGCGAGCAATGGTCACAATTTCCAAGCTATACATATACCTTATATTGCCTTCCATATATTTCGTGTTATTACCTAATTTTGTCAGCCATTTCGGACATCACATTGCACTGTACTATGAGGTAATAGTACTATTTATGTGAAACTATTCATAAACTGTAAACATGTGTCGGTAGGCAATAGGATAAATACTTCCGGCTCCTCGGGCTGGTGCGAATATTTCAATGTCCGTATGTGCCAAACCGTTGGTTTATGACACACCTATACGCGTATCTCGCTCGCGGCGCTCGCTCGAAAACTATAGCCTAACATAAAACCAATCCATCTTGCGATCATTATTCGATATGATGGCGACATATTTCAAATTTGCGAACGTGTCGGATCGGTTGTGGGGTTGGACTAGATTTTTACTAGCGAGCGGAGCGAGCGAGCAACGGTCACAATTTCCAAGCTATACATATACCATATATTGTCTTGCATATATTTCGTGCTTGTACCTAATTTTGTCAGCCATTTCGGACATCACGTTGCACTGTACTATGAGGAAACGGTACTAATTATGTGAAACTATTGGTAAACGGTAAACATTTGTCAGAAGGCAATAGGATAAAGACTTCCGGCTCCTCGGGCTGGTGCGAATATATCAATGTCCGTATGTGCCAAACCGATGGTTTGTGACACACCTTTACGCGTCTCTCGTTCGCTGCGCTCGCACGAAAGCCATAGCCTAACCTAAAACCAATCCATCTTCCGTTCATTATTCGATATGGTGGCGACATATTTCAAATTTGCGAACGTGTGGGATCGGTTGTGAGGTTGGACTAGATTTTTACGAGCGAGAGGGGCGAGCGAGCAACGGTCACAATTTCCAAGCTATACATAAACCTTATATTGCCTTCCATATATTTCGTGTTATTACCTAATTTTGTCAGCCATTTCGGACATCACATTGCACTGTACTATGAGGAAATAGTACTATTTATGTGAAACTATTCATAAACTGTAAACATGATTCGGTAGGCAATAGGATAAATACTTCCGGCTCCTCGGGCTGGTGCGAATATTTCAATGTCCGTATGTGCCAAACCGTTGGTTTATGACACACCTTTACGCGTCTCTCGCTCGCGGCGCTCGCTCGAAAACTATAGCCTAACCTAAAACCAATCCATCTTGCGTTCATTATTCGATATGATGGCGACATATTTCAAATTTGCGAACGTGTCGGATCGGTTGTGAGGTTGGACTAGATTTTTACGAGCGAGCGGAGCGAGCGAGCAACGGTCACAATTTCCAAGCTATACATATACCATATATTGTCTTGCATATATTTCGAGCTTGTACCTAATTTTGTCAGCCATTTCGGACATCACGCTGCACTGTACTATGAGGAAACGGTACTAATTATGTGAAACTATTGGTAAACCGTAAACATTTGTCAGAAGGCAATAGGATAAAGACTTCCGGCTCCTCGGGCTGGTGCGAATATTTCAATGTCCGTATGTGCCAAACCGTTGGTTTGTGACACACCTTTACGCGTCTCTTGTTCGCTGCGCTCGCACGAAAGCTATAGCCTAACCTAAAACCAATCCATCTTCCGTTCATTATTCGATATGGTGGCGACATATTTCAAATTTGCGAACGAGTCGGATCGGTTGTGAGGTTGGACTAGATTTTTACGAGCGAGCGGAGCGAGCGAGCAAGGGTCACAATTTCCAAGCTATACATATACCATATATTGCCTTGCATATATTTCGTGTCATTACCTAATTTTGTCAGCCATTTCGGACATCACATTGCACTGTACTATGAGGACATAGTACTATTTATGTGAAACTATTCATAAACTGTAAACATTTGTCAGAAGGCAATAGGATAAAACTTCCGGCTCCTCGGGCTGGTGCGAATATATCAATGTCCGTATGTGCCAAACCGATGGTTTGTGACACACCTTTACGCGTCTCTCGTTCGCTGCGCTCGCACGAAAGCTATAGCCTAACCTAAAACCAATCCATCTTCCGTTCATTATTCGATATGGTGGCGACATATTTCAAATTTGCGAACGTGTCGGATCGGTTGTGGGGTTGGACTAGATTTTTACTAGCGAGCGGAGCGAGCGAGCAACGGTCACAATTTCCAAGCTATACATATACCATATATTGTCTTGCATATATTTCGTGCTTGTACCTAATTTTGTCAGCCATTTCGGACATCACGTTGCACGGTACTATGAGGAAACGGTACTAATTATGTGAAACTATTGGTAAACGGTAAACATTTGTCAGAAGGCAATAGGATAAAGACTTCCGGCTCCTCGGGCTGGTGCGAATATATCAATGTCCGTATGTGCCAAACCGATGGTTTGTGACACACCTTTACGCGTCTCTCGCTCGCTGCGCTCGCTCGAAAACTATAGCCTAACCTAAAACCAATCCATCTTGCGTTCATTATTCGATATGATGGCGACATATTTCAAATTTGCGAACGTGTCGGATCGGTTGTGGGGTTGGACTAGATTTTTACGAGCGAGCGGAGCGAGCGAGCAACGGTCACAATTTCCAAGCTATACATATACCTTATATTGCCTTCCATATATATCGTGTTATTACCTAATTTTGTCAGCCATTTCGGACATCACGTTGCACTGTACTATGAGGAAATAGTACTATTTATGTGAAACTATTCATAAACTGTAAACATGTGTCGGTAGGCAATAGGATAAATACTTCCGGCTCCTCGGGCTGGTGCGAATATTTCAATGTCCGTATGTGCCAAACCGTTGGTTTATGACACACCTATACGCGTATCTCGCTCGCGGCGCTCGCTCGAAAACTATAGCCTAACATAAAACCAATCCATCTTGCGATCATTATTCGATATGATGGCGACATATTTCAAATTTGCGAACGTGTCGGATCGGTTGTGGGGTTGGACTAGATTTTTACTAGCGAGCGGAGCGAGCGAGCAACGGTCACAATTTCCAAGCTATACATATACCATATATTGTCTTGCATATATTTCGTGCTTGTACCTAATTTTGTCAGCCATTTCGGACATCACGTTGCACTGTACTATGAGGAAACGGTACTAATTATGTGAAACTATTGGTAAACGGTAAACATTTGTCAGAAGGCAATAGGATAAAGACTTCCGGCTCCTCGGGCTGGTGCGAATATATCAATGTCCGTATGTGCCAAACCGATGGTTTGTGACACACCTTTACGCGTCTCTCGCTCGCTGCGCTCGCTCGAAAACTATAGCCTAACCTAAAACCAATCCATCTTGCGTTCATTATTCGATATGATGGCGACATATTTCAAATTTGCGAACGTGTCGGATCGGTTGTGGGGTTGGACTAGATTTTTACGAGCGAGCGGAGCGAGCGAGCAGCGGTCACAATTTCCAAGCTATACATATACCATATATTGTCTTGCATATATTTCGTGCTTGTACCTAATTTTGTCAGCCATTTCGGACATCACGTTGCACTGTACTATGAGGAAACGGTACTAATTATGTGAAACTATTGGTAAACGGTAAACATTTGTCAGAAGGCAATAGGATAAAGACTTCCGGCTCCTCGGGCTGGTGCGAATATATCAATGTCCGTATGTGCCAAACCGATGGTTTGTGACACACCTTTACGCGTCTCTCGCTCGCTGCGCTCGCTCGAAAACTATAGCCTAACCTAAAACCAATCCATCTTGCGTTCATTATTCGATATGATGGCGACATATTTCAAATTTGCGAACGTGTCGGATCGGTTGTGGGGTTGGACTAGATTTTTACGAGCGAGCGGAGCGAGCGAGCAGCGGTCACAATTTCCAAGCTATACATATACCATATATTGTCTTGCATATATTTCGTGCTTGTACCTAATTTTGTCAGCCATTTCGGACATCACGTTGCACTGTACTATGAGGAAATAGTACTATTTATGTGAAACTATTCATAAACTGTAAACATGTGTCAGAAGGCAGTAGGATAAAGACTTCCGGCTCCTCGGGCTGGTGCGAATATATCAATGTCCGTATGTGCCAAACCGATGGTTTGTGACACACCTCTACGCGTCTCTCGCTCGCTGCGCTCGTTCGAAAACTATAGCCTAACCTAAAACCAATCCATCTTGCGTTCATTATTCGATATGATGGCGACATATTTCGAATTTGCGAACGTATCGGATCGGTTGTGGGGTTGGACTAGATTTTTACTAGCGAGCGGAGCGAGCGAGCAACGGTCACAATTTCCAAGCTATACATATACCATATATTGTCTTGCATATATTTCGTGCTTGTACCTAATTTTGTCAGCCATTTCGGACATCACGTTGCACGGTACTATGAGGAAACGGTACTAATTATGTGAAACTATTGGTAAACGGTAAACATTTGTCAGAAGGCAATAGGATAAAGACTTCCGGCTCCTCGGGCTGGTGCGAATATATCAATGTCCGTATGTGCCAAACCGATGGTTTGTGACACACCTTTACGCGTCTCTCGCTCGCTGCGCTCGCTCGAAAACTATAGCCTAACCTAAAACCAATCCATCTTGCGTTCATTATTCGATATGATGGCGACATATTTCAAATTTGCGAACGTGTCGGATCGGTTGTGGGGTTGGACTAGATTTTTACGAGCGAGCGGAGCGAGCGAGCAGCGGTCACAATTTCCAAGCTATACATATACCATATATTGTCTTGCATATATTTCATGCTTGTACCTAATTTTGTCAGCCATTTCGGACATCACGTTGCACTGTACTATGAGGAAACGGTACTAATTATGTGAAACTATTGGTAAACCGTAAACATTTGTCAGAAGGCAATAGGATAAAGACTTCCGGCTCCTCGGGCTGGTGCGAATATATCAATGTCCGTATGTGCCAAACCGATGGTTTGTGACACACCTTTACGCGTCTCTCGCTCGCTGCGCTCGCTCGAAAACTATAGCCTAACC
The DNA here is from genome assembly GCF_024516045.1 of Bombus affinis. Classification (NCBI taxonomy): domain Eukaryota; kingdom Metazoa; phylum Arthropoda; class Insecta; order Hymenoptera; family Apidae; genus Bombus; species Bombus affinis. The sequence continues at coordinate 75,597 of NW_026109000.1, read as the reverse complement.
TAAAACCAATCCATCTTGCGTTCATTATTCGATATGATGGCGACATATTTCAAATTTGCCAACGTGTCGGATCGGTTGTGGGGTTGGACTAGATTTTTACGAGCGAGCGGAGCGAGCGAGCAGCGGTCACAATTTCCAAGCTATACATATACCATATATTGTCTTGCATATATTTCATGCTTGTACCTAATTTTGTCAGCCATTTCGGACATCACGTTGCACTGTACTATGAGGAAACGGTACTAATTATGTGAAACTATTGGTAAACCGTAAACATTTGTCAGAAGGCAATAGGATAAAGACTTCCGGCTCCTCGGGCTGGTGCGAATATATCAATGTCCGTATGTGCCAAACCGATGGTTTGTGACACACCTTTACGCGTCTCTCGTTCGCTGCGCTCGCACGAAAGCCATAGCCTAACCTAAAATCAATCCATCTTCCGTTCATTATTCGATATGGTGGCGACATTTTTCAAATTTGCGAACGTGTGGGATCGGTTGTGAGGTTGGACTAGATTTTTACGAGCGAGCGGGGCGAGCGCGCAACGGTCACAATTTCCAAGCTATACATAAACCTTATATTGCCTTCCATATATTTCGTGTTATTACATAATTTTGTCAGCCATTTCGGACATCACATTGCACTGTACTATGAGGAAATAGTACTATTTATGTGAAACTATTCATAAACTGTAAACATGTTTCGGTAGGCAATAGGATAAATACTTCCGGCTCCTCGGGCTGGTGCGAATATTTCAATGTCCGTATGTGCCAAACCGTTGGTTTATGACACACCTTTACGCGTCTCTCGCTCGCTGCGCTCGCTCGAAAACTATAGCCTAACCTAAAACCAATCCACCTTGCGTTCATTATTCGATATGATGGCGACATATTTCAAATTTGCGAACGTGTCGGATCGGTTGTGGGGTTGGACTAGATTTTTACGAGCGAGCGGAGCGAGCGAGCAACGGTGACAATTTCCAAGCTATACATATACCATATATTGTCTTGCATATATTTCGTGCTTGTACCTAATTTTGTCAGCCATTTCCGACATCACGTTGCACTGTACTATGAGGAAACGGTACTAATTATGTGAAACTATTGGTAAACCGTAAACATTTGTCAGAAGGCAATAGGATAAAGACTTCCGGCTCCTCGGGCTGGTGCGAATATATCAATGTCCGTATGTGCCAAACCGATGGTTTGTGACACACCTCTACGCGTCTCTCGCTCGCTGCGGTCGTTCGAAAACTATAGCCTAACCTAAAACCAATCCATCTTGCGTTCATTATTCGATATGATGGCGACATATTTCAAATTTGCGAACGTGTCGGATCGGTTGTGGGGTTGGACTAGATTTTTACGAGCGAGCGGAGCGAGCGAGCAACGGTCACAATTTCCAAGCTATACATATACCTTATATTGCCTTCCATATATATCGTGTTACTACCTAATTTTGTCAGCCATTTCGGACATCACGTTGCACTGTACTATGAGGAAATAGTACTATTTATGTGAAACTATTCATAAACTGTAAACATGTGTCGGTAGGCAATAGGATAAATACTTTCGCTTCCTCGGGCTGGTGCGAATATTTCAATGTCCGTATGTGCCAAACCGTTGGTTTATGACACACCAATACGCGTCTCTCGCTCGCTGCGCTCGCTCGAAAACTATAGCCTAACCTAAAACCAATCCACCTTGCGTTCATTATTCGATATGATGGCGACATATTTCAAATTTGCGAACGTGAGGGATCGGTTGTGAGGTTGGACTAGATTTTTACGAGCGAGCGGAGCGAGCGAGCAATGGTCACAATTTCCAAGCTATACATATACCTTATATTGCCTTCCATATATTTCGTGTTATTACCTAATTTTGTCAGCCATTTCGGACATCACATTGCACTGTACTATGAGGTAATAGTACTATTTATGTGAAACTATTCATAAACTGTAAACATGTGTCGGTAGGCAATAGGATAAATACTTCCGGCTCCTCGGGCTGGTGCGAATATTTCAATGTCCGTATGTGCCAAACCGTTGGTTTATGACACACCTATACGCGTATCTCGCTCGCGGCGCTCGCTCGAAAACTATAGCCTAACATAAAACCAATCCATCTTGCGATCATTATTCGATATGATGGCGACATATTTCAAATTTGCGAACGTGTCGGATCGGTTGTGGGGTTGGACTAGATTTTTACTAGCGAGCGGAGCGAGCGAGCAACGGTCACAATTTCCAAGCTTATACATATACCATATATTGTCTTGCATATATTTCGTGCTTGTACCTAATTTTGTCAGCCATTTCGGACATCACGTTGCACTGTACTATGAGGAAACGGTACTAATTATGTGAAACTATTGGTAAACGGTAAACATTTGTCAGAAGGCAATAGGATAAAGACTTCCGGCTCCTCGGGCTGGTGCGAATATATCAATGTCCGTATGTGCCAAACCGATGGTTTGTGACACACCTTTACTCGTCTCTCGTTCGCTGCGCTCGCACGAAAGGCATAGCCTAACCTAAAACCAATCCATCTTCCGTTCATTATTCGATATGGTGGCGACATATTTCAAATTTGCGAACGTGTGGGATCGGTTGTGAGGTTGGACTAGATTTTTACGAGCGAGAGGGGCGAGCGAGCAACGGTCACAATTTCCAAGCTATACATAAACCTTATATTGCCTTCCATATATTTCGTGTTATTACCTAATTTTGTCAGCCATTTCGGACATCACATTGCACTGTACTATGAGGAAATAGTACTATTTATGTGAAACTATTCATAAACTGTAAACATGATTCGGTAGGCAATAGGATAAATACTTCCGGCTCCTCGGGCTGGTGCGAATATTTCAATGTCCGTATGTGCCAAACCGTTGGTTTATGACACACCTTTACGCGTCTCTCGCTCGCGGCGCTCGCTCGAAAACTATAGCCTAACCTAAAACCAATCCATCTTGCGTTCATTATTCGATATGATGGCGACATATTTCAAATTTGCGAACGTGTCGGATCGGTTGTGAGGTTGGACTAGATTTTTACGAGCGAGCGGAGCGAGCGAGCAACGGTCACAATTTCCAAGCTATACATATACCATATATTGTCTTGCATATATTTCGAGCTTGTACCTAATTTTGTCAGCCATTTCGGACATCACGCTGCACTGTACTATGAGGAAACGGTACTAATTATGTGAAACTATTGGTAAACCGTAAACATTTGTCAGAAGGCAATAGGATAAAGACTTCCGGCTCCTCGGGCTGGTGCGAATATTTCAATGTCCGTATGTGCCAAACCGTTGGTTTGTGACACACCTTTACGCGTCTCTTGTTCGCTGCGCTCGCACGAAAGCTATAGCCTAACCTAAAACCAATCCATCTTCCGTTCATTATTCGATATGGTGGCGACATATTTCAAATTTGCGAACGTGTCGGATCGGTTGTGAGGTTGGACTAGATTTTTACGAGCGAGCGGAGCGAGCGAGCAACGGTCACAATTTCCAAGCTATACATATACCATATATTGCCTTGCATATATTTCGTGTTATTACCTAATTTTGTCAGCCATTCGGACATCACATTGCACTGTACTATGAGGACATAGTACTATTTATGTGAAACTATTCATAAACTGTAAACATTTGTCAGAAGGCAATAGGATAAAACTTCCGGCTCCTCGGGCTGGTGCGAATATATCAATGTCCGTATGTGCCAAACCGATGGTTTGTGACACACCTTTACGCGTCTCTCGTTCGCTGCGCTCGCACGAAAGCTATAGCCTAACCTAAAACCAATCCATCTTCCGTTCATTATTCGATATGGTGGCGACATATTTCAAATTTGCGAACGTGTGGGATCGGTTGTGCGGTTGGACTAGATTTTTACTAGCGAGCGGAGCGAGCGAGCAACGGTCACAATTTCCAAGCTATACATATACCTTATATTGCCTTCCATATATTTCGTGTTATTACCTAATTTTGTCAGCCATTTCGGACATCACATTGCACTGTACTATGAGGAAATAGTACTATTTATGTGAAACTATTCATAAACTGTAAACATGTGTCGGTAGGCAATAAGATAAATACTTCAGGCTCCTCGGGCTGGTGCGAATATTTCAATGTCCGTATGTGCCAAACCGTTGGTTTATGACACACTGATACGCGTCTCTGGCTCGCGGCGCTCGCTCGAAAACTATAGCCTAACCTAAAACCAATCCATCTTGCGTTCATTATTCGATATGATGGCGACATATTTCAAATTTGCGAACGTTTCGGATCGGTTGTGGGGTTGGACTAGATTTTTACGAGCGAGCGGAGCGAGCGAGCAACGGTCACAATTTCCAAGCTATACATATACCTTATATTGCCTTCCATATATTTCGTGTTATTACCTAATTTTGTCAGCCATTTCGGACATCACATTGCACTGTACTATGAGTAAATAGTACTATTTATGTGAAACTATTCATAAACTGTAAACATGTGTCGGTAGGCAATAGGATAAATACTTCCGGCTCCTCGGGCTGGTGCGAATGTTTCAATGTCCGTATGTGCCAAACCGTTGGTTTATGACACACCTATACGCGTCTCTCGCTCGCTGCGCTCGCTCGAAAACTATAGCCTAACCTAAAACCAATCCACCTTGCGTTCATTATTCGATATGATGGCGACATATTTCAAATTTGCGAACGTGTCGGATCGGTTGTGGGGTTGGACTAGATTTTTACGAGCGAGCGGAGCGAGCGAGCAACGGTGACAATTTCCAAGCTATACATATACCATATATTGTCTTGCATATATTTCGTGCTTGTACCTAATTTTGTCAGCCATTTCCGACATCACGTTGCACTGTACTATGAGGAAACGGTACTACTTATGTGAAACTATTGGTAAACCGTAAACATTTGTCAGAAGGCAATAGGATAAAGACTTCCGGCTCCTCGGGCTGGTGCGAATATATCAATGTCCGTATGTGCCAAACCGATGGTTTGTGACACACCTCTACGCGTCTCTCGCTCGCTGCGCTCGTTCGAAAACTATAGCCTAACCTAAAACCAATCCATCTTGCGTTCATTATTCGATATGATGGCGACATATTTCAAATTTGCGAACGTGTCGGATCGGTTGTGGGGTTGGACTAGATTTTTACGAGCGAGCGGAGCGAGCGAGCAACGGTGACAATTTCCAAGCTATACATATACCATATATTGTCTTGCATATATTTCGTGCTTGTACCTAATTTTGTCAGCCATTTCCGACATCACGTTGCACTGTACTATGAGGAAACGGTACTACTTATGTGAAACTATTGGTAAACCGTAAACATTTGTCAGAAGGCAATAGGATAAAGACTTCCGGCTCCTCGGGCTGGTGCGAATATATCAATGTCCGTATGTGCCAAACCGATGGTTTGTGACACACCTCTACGCGTCTCTCGCTCGCTGCGCTCGTTCGAAAACTATAGCCTAACCTAAAACCAATCCATCTTGCGTTCATTATTCGATATGATGGCGACATATTTCAAATTTGCGAACGTGTCGGATCGGTTGTGGGGTTGAACTAGATTTTTACGAGCGAGCGGAGCGAGCGAGCAACGGTCACAATTTCCAAGCTATACATATACCTTATATTGCCTTCCATATATATCGTGTTATTACCTAATTTTGTCAGCCATTTCGGACATCACGTTGCACTGTACTATGAGGAAACGGTACTAATTATGTGAAACTATTGGTAAACCGTAAACATTTGTCAGAAGGCAATAGGATAAAGACTTCCGGCTCCTCGGGCTGGTGCGAATATATCAATGTCCGTATGTGCCAAACCGATGGTTTGTGACACACCTTTACGCGTCTCTCGTTCGCTGCGCTCGCACGAAAGCTATAGCCTAACCTAAAACCAATCCATCTTCCGTTCATTATTCGATATGGTGGCGACATATTTCAAATTTGCGAACGTGTGGGATCGGTTGTGCGGTTGGACTAGATTTTTACGAGCGAGCGGAGCGAGCGAGCAACGGTCACAATTTCCAAGCTATACATATACCTTATATTGCCTTCCATATATTTCGTGTTATTACCTAATTTTGTCAGCCATTTCGGACATCACATTGCACTGTACTATGAGGAAATAGTACTATTTATGTGAAACTATTCATAAACTGTAAACATGTGTCGGTAGGCAATAGGATAAATACTTCCGGCTCCTCGGGCTGGTGCGAATATTTCAATTTCCGTATGTGCCAAACCGTTGGTTTATGACACACCTATACGCGTATCTCGCTCGCGGCGCTCGCTCGAAAACTATAGCCTAACATAAAACCAATCCATCTTGCGATCATTATTCGATATGATGGCGACATATTTCAAATTTGCGAACGTGTCGGATCGGTTGTGGGGTTGGACTAGATTTTTACGAGCGAGCGGAGCGAGCGAGCAGCGGTCACAATTTCCAAGCTATACATATACCATATATTGTCTTGCATATATTTCCTGCTTGTACCTAATTTTGTCAGCCATTTCGGACATCACGTTGCACTGTACTATGAGGAAACGGTACTAATTATGTGAAACTATTGGTAAACCGTAAACATTTGTCAGAAGGCAATAGGATAAAGACTTCCGGCTCCTCGGGCTGGTGCGAATATATCAATGTCCGTATGTGCCAAACCGATGGTTTGTGACACACCTTTACGCGTCTCTCGTTCGCTGCGCTCGCACGAAAGCCATAGCCTAACCTAAAACCAATCCATCTTCCCTTCATTATTCGATATGGTGGCGACATATTTCAAATTTGCGAACGTGTGGGATCGGTTGTGAGGTTGGACTAGATTTTTACGAGCGAGCGGGGCGAGCGAGCAACGGTCACAATTTCCAAGCTATACATAAACCTTATATTGCCTTCCATATATTTCGTGTTATTACCTAATTTTGTCAGCCATTTCGGACATCACATTGCACTGTACTATGAGGAAATAGTACTATTTATGTGAAACTATTCATAAACTGTAAACATGTGTCGGTAGGCAATAGGATAAATACTTCCGGCTCCTCGGGCTGGTGCGAATATTTCAATATCCGTATGTGCCAAACCTTTGGTTTATGACACACCTTTACGCGTCTCTCGCTCGCTGCGCTCGCTCGGATACTATAGCCTAACCTAAAACCAATCCATCTTGCGTTCATTATTCGATATGATGGCGACATATTTCAAATTTGCGAACGTGTCGTATCGGTTGTGAGGTTGGACTAGATTTTTACGAGCGAACGGAGCGAGCGAGCAACGGTCACAATTTCCAAGCTATACATACACCATATATTGCCTTGCATATATTTCGTGTTATTACCTAATTTTGTCAGCCATTTCGGACATCACATTGCACTGTACTATGAGGACATAGTACTATTTATGTGAAACTATTCATAAACTGTAAACATTTGTCAGAAGGCAATAGGATAAAGACTTCCGGCTCCTCGGGCTGGTGGGAATATATCAATGTCCGTATGTGCCAAACCGATGGTTTGTGACACACCTTTACGCGTCTCTCGTTCGCTGCGCTCGCACGAAAGCTATAGCCTAACCTAAAACCAATCCATCTTCCGTTCATTATTCGATATGGTGGCGACATATTTCAAATTTGCGAACGTGTGGGATCGGTTGTGCGGTTGGACTAGATTTTTACGAGCGAGCGGAGCGAGCGAGCAACGGTCACAATTTCCAAGCTATACATATACCTTATATTGCCTTCCATATATTTCGTGTTATTACCTAATTTTGTCAGCCATTTCGGACATCACATTCCACTGTACTATGAGGAAATAGTACTATTTATGTGAAACTATTCATAAACTGTGAACATGTTTCGGTAGGCAATAAGATAAATACTTCCGGCTCCTCGGGCTGGTGCGAATATTTCAATGTCCGTATGTGCCAAACCGTTGGTTTATGACACACTGATACGCGTCTCTGGCTCGCGGCGCTCGCTCGAAAACTATAGCCTAACCTAAAACCAATCCATCTTGCGTTCATTATTCGATATGATGGCGACATATTTCAAATTTGCGAACGTTTCGGATCGGTTTTGGGGTTGGACTAGATTTTTACGAGCGAGCGGAGCGTGCGAGCAACGGTCACAATTTCCAAGCTATACATATACCATATATTGTCTTGCATATATTTCGTGCTTGTACCTAATTTTGTCAGCCATTTCGGACATCACGTTGCACTGTACTATGAGGAAACGGTACTAATTATGTGAGACTATTGGTAAACCGTAAACATTTGTCAGAAGGCAATAGGATAAAGACTTCCGGCTCCTCGGGCTGGTGCGAATATATCAATGTCCGTATGTGCCAAACCGATGGTTTGTGACACACCTTTACGCGTCTCTCGTTCGCTGCGCTCGCACGAAAGCTATAGCCTAACCTAAAACCAATCCATCTTCCGTTCATTATTCGATATGGTGGCGACATATTTCAAATTTGCGAACGTGTGGGATCGGTTGTGAGGTTGGACTAGATTTTTACGAGCGAGCGGAGCGAGCGAGCAACGGTCACAATTTCCAAGCTATACATATACCTTATATTGCCTTCCATATATTTCGTGTTATTACCTAATTTTGTCAGCCATTTCGGACATCACATTGCACGGTACTATGAGGAAATAGTACTATTTATGTGAAACTATTCATAAACTGTAAACATGTGTCGGTAGGCAATAGGATAAATACTTCCGGCTCCTCGGGCTGGTGCGAATATTTCAATGTCCGTATGTGCCAAACCGTTGGTTTATGACACACCTATACGCGTCTCTCGCTCGCTGCGCTCGCTCGAAAACTATAGCCTAACCTAAAACCAATCCACCTTGCGTTCATTATTCGATATGATGGCGACATATTTCAAATTTGCGAACGTGTCGGATCGGTTGTGGGGTTGGACTAGATTTTTACGAGCGAGCGGAGCGAGCGAGCAACGGTCACAATTTCCAAGCAATACATATACCATATAATGCCTTGCATATATTTCGAGCTTGTATCTAATTTTGTCAGCCATTTCGGACATCACATTGCACTGTACTATGAGGAAATAGTACTATTTATGTGAAACTATTCATAAACTGTAAACATGTGTCGGTAGGCAATAGGATAAATACTTCCGGCTCCTCGGGCTGGTGCGAATATTTCAATGTCCGTATGTGCCAAACCGTTGGTTTATGACACACCTATACGCGTCTCTCGCTCGCTGCGCTCGCTCGAAAACTATAGCCTAACCTAAAACCAATCCACCTTGCGTTCATTATTCGATATGATGGCGACATATTTCAAATTTGCGAACGTGTCGGATCGGTTGTGGGGTTGGACTAGATTTTTACGAGCGAGCGGAGCGAGCGAGCAACGGTCACAATTTCCAAGCAATACATATACCATATAATGCCTTGCATATATTTCGAGCTTGTATCTAATTTTGTCAGCCATTTCGGACATCACATTGCACTGTACTATGAGGAAATAGTACTATTTATGTGAAACTATTCATAAACTGTAAACATGTGTCGGTAGGCAATAGGATAAATACTTCCGGCTCCTCGGGCTGGTGCGAATATTTCAATGTCCGTGTGTGCCAAACCGTTTGTTTATGACACACCTATACGTGTCTCTCGCTCGCTGCGCTCGCTCGAAAACTATAGCCTAACCTAAAACCAATCCATCTTCCGTTCATTATTCGATATGGTGGCGACATATTTCAAATTTGCGAACGTGTGGGATCGGTTGTGAGGTTGGACTAGATTTTTACGAGCGAGCGGAGCGAGCGAGCAACGGTCACAATTTCCAAGCTATACATATACCTTATATTGCCTTCCATATATTTCGTGCTATTACCTAATTTTGTCAGCCATTTCGGACATCACATTCCACTGTACTATGAGGAAATAGTACTATTTATGTGAAACTATTCATAAACTGTGAACATGTTTCGGTAGGCAATAGGATAAATACTTCCGGCTCCTCGGGCTGGTGCGAATATTTCAATGTCCGTATGTGCCAAACCGTTGGTTTATGACACACTGATACGCGTCTCTGGCTCGCGGCGCTCGCTCGAAAACTATAGCCTCACCTAAAACCAATCCATCTTGCGTTCATTATTCGATATGATGGCGACATATTTCAAATTTGCGAACGTTTCGGATCGGTTGTGGGGTTGGACTAGATTTTTACGAGCGAGCGGAGCGAGCGAGCAACGGTCACAATTTCCAAGCTATACATATACCATATATTGTCTTGCATATATTTCGTGCTTGTACCTAATTTTGTCAGCCATTTCGGACATCACGTTGCACTGTACTATGAGGAAACGGTACTAATTATGTGAGACTATTGGTAAACCGTAAACATTTGTCAGAAGGCAATAGGATAAAGACTTCCGGCTCCTCGGGCTGGTGCGAATATATCAATGTCCGTATGTGCCAAACCGATGGTTTGTGACACACCTTTACGCGTCTCTCGTTCGCTGCGCTCGCACGAAAGCTATAGCCTAACCTAAAACCAATCCATCTTCCGTTCATTATTCGATATGGTGGCGACATATTTCAAATTTGCGAACGTGTCGGATCGGTTGTGAGGTTGGACTAGATTTTTTCGAGCGAGCGGAGCGAGCGAGCAACGATCACAATTTCCAACCTATACATACACCTTATATCGCCTTGCATATATGTCATGTTATTACCTAATTCTGTCAGCCATTTCGGACATCACGTTGCATTGTACTATGTGGAAATAGTGCTATTTATGTGAAACTATTCATAAACTGTAAACATGTGTCGGTAGGCAATAGGATAAATACTTCCGGCTCCTCGGGCTGGTGCGAATATTTCAATGTCCGTATGTGCCAAACCGTTGGTTTATGACACACCTTTACGCGTCTCGCGCTCGCGGCGCTCGCTCGAAAACTATAGCCTAACCTAAAACCAATCCATCTTGCGTTCATTATTCGATATGATGGCGACATATTTCAAATTTGCGAACGTGTCGGATCGGTTGTGAGGTTGGACTAGATTTTTACGAGCGAGCGGAGCGAGCGAGCAACGGTCACAATTTCCAAGCTATACATATACCATATATTGTCTTGCATATATTTCGAGCTTGTACCTAATTTTGTCAGCCATTTCGGACATCACGCTGCACTGTACTATGAGGAAACGGTACTAATTATGTGAAACTATTGGTAAACCGTAAACATTTGTCAGAAGGCAATAGGATAAAGACTTCCGGCTCCTCGGGCTGGTGCGAATATTTCAATTTCCGTATGTGCCAAACCGTTGGTTTGTGACACACCTTTACGCGTCTCTCGTTCGCTGCGCTCGCACGAAAGCTATAGCCTAACCTAAAACCAATCCATCTTCCGTTCATTATTCGATATGGTGGCGACATATTTCAAATTTGCGAACGTGTCGGATCGGTTGTGAGGTTGGGCTAGATTTTGACGAGCGAGCAGAGCGAGCGAGCAACGGTCACAATTTCCAAGCTATACATATATCTTATATTGCCTTCCATATATTTCGTGTTATTACCTAATTTTGTCAGCCATTTCGGACATCACATTGCACTGTACTATGAGGAAATAGTACTATTTATGTGAAACTGTTCATAAACTGTAAACATGTGTCGGTAGGCAATAGGATAAATACTTCCGGCTCCTCGGGCTGGTGCGAATATTTCAATGTCCGTATGTGCCAAACCGTTGGTTTATGACACACATTTACGCGTCTCTCGCTCGCGGCGCTCGCTCGAAAACTATAGCCTAACCTAAAACCAATCCATCTTGCGTTCATTATTCGATATGATGGCGACATATTTCAAATTTGCGAACGTGTCGGATCGGTTGTGAGGTTGGACTAGATTTTTACGAGCGAGCGGAGCGAGCGAGCAACGGTCACAATTTCCAAGCTATACATATACCATATATTGTCTTGCATATATTTCGAGGTTGTACCTAATTTTGTCAGCCATTTCGGACATCACGCTGCACTGTACTATGAGGAAACGGTACTAATTATGTGAAACTATTGGTAAACCGTAAACATTTGTCAGAAGGCAATAGGATAAAGACTTCCGGCTCCTCGGGCTGGTGCGAATATTTCAATGTCCGTATGTGCCAAACCGTTGGTTTGTGGTTTGTGACACACCTTTACGCGTGTCTCGTTCGCTGCGCTCGCACGAAAGCTATAGCCTAACCTAAAACCAATCCATCTTCCGTTCATTATTCGATATGATGGCGACATATTTCAAATTTGCGAACGTTTCGGATCGGTTGTGAGGTTGGACTAGATTTTTACGAGCGAGCGGGGCGAGCGAGCAACGGTCACAATTTCCAAGCTATACATAAACCTTATATTGCCTTCCATATATTTCGTGTTATTACCTAATTTTGTCAGCCATTTCGGACATCACATTGCACTGTACTATGAGGAAATAGTACTATTTATGTGAAACTATTCATAAACTGTAAACATGTGTCGGTAGGCAATAGGATAAATACTTCCGGCTCCTCGGGCTGGTGCGAATATTTCAATATCCGTATGTGCCAAACCTTTGGTTTATGACACACCTTTACGCGTCTCTCGCTCGCTGCGCTCGCTCGGATACTATAGCCTAACCTAAAACCAATCCATCTTGCGTTCATTATTCGATATGATGGCGACATATTTCAAATTTGCGAACGTGTCGTATCGGTTGTGAGGTTGGACTAGATTTTTACGAGCGAACGGAGCGAGCGAGCAACGGTCACAATTTCCAAGCTATACATACACCATATATTGCCTTGCATATATTTCGTGTTATTACCTAATTTTGTCAGCCATTTCGGACATCACATTGCACTGTACTATGAGGACATAGTACTATTTATGTGAAACTATTCATAAACTGTAAACATTTGTCAGAAGGCAATAGGATAAAGACTTCCGGCTCCTCGGGCTGGTGGGAATATATCAATGTCCGTATGTGCCAAACCGATGGTTTGTGACACACCTTTACGCGTCTCTCGTTCGCTGCGCTCGCACGAAAGCTATAGCCTAACCTAAAACCAATCCATCTTCCGTTCATTATTCGATATGGTGGCGACATATTTCAAATTTGCGAACGTGTGGGATCGGTTGTGCGGTTGGACTAGATTTTTACGAGCGAGCGGAGCGAGCGAGCAACGGTCACAATTTCCAAGCTATACATATACCTTATATTGCCTTCCATATATTTCGTGTTATTACCTAATTTTGTCAGCCATTTCGGACATCACATTCCACTGTACTATGAGGAAATAGTACTATTTATGTGAAACTATTCATAAACTGTGAACATGTTTCGGTAGGCAATAAGATAAATACTTCCGGCTCCTCGGGCTGGTGCGAATATTTCAATGTCCGTATGTGCCAAACCGTTGGTTTATGACACACTGATACGCGTCTCTGGCTCGCGGCGCTCGCTCGAAAACTATAGCCTAACCTAAAACCAATCCATCTTGCGTTCATTATTCGATATGATGGCGACATATTTCAAATTTGCGAACGTTTCGGATCGGTTTTGGGGTTGGACTAGATTTTTACGAGCGAGCGGAGCGTGCGAGCAACGGTCACAATTTCCAAGCTATACATATACCATATATTGTCTTGCATATATTTCGTGCTTGTACCTAATTTTGTCAGCCATTTCGGACATCACGTTGCACTGTACTATGAGGAAACGGTACTAATTATGTGAGACTATTGGTAAACCGTAAACATTTGTCAGAAGGCAATAGGATAAAGACTTCCGGCTCCTCGGGCTGGTGCGAATATATCAATGTCCGTATGTGCCAAACCGATGGTTTGTGACACACCTTTACGCGTCTCTCGTTCGCTGCGCTCGCACGAAAGCTATAGCCTAACCTAAAACCAATCCATCTTCCGTTCATTATTCGATATGGTGGCGACATATTTCAAATTTGCGAACGTGTGGGATCGGTTGTGAGGTTGGACTAGATTTTTACGAGCGAGCGGAGCGAGCGAGCAACGGTCACAATTTCCAAGCTATACATATACCTTATATTGCCTTCCATATATTTCGTGTTATTACCTAATTTTGTCAGCCATTTCGGACATCACATTGCACGGTACTATGAGGAAATAGTACTATTTATGTGAAACTATTCATAAACTGTAAACATGTGTCGGTAGGCAATAGGATAAATACTTCCGGCTCCTCGGGCTGGTGCGAATATTTCAATGTCCGTATGTGCCAAACCGTTGGTTTATGACACACCTATACGCGTCTCTCGCTCGCTGCGCTCGCTCGAAAACTATAGCCTAACCTAAAACCAATCCACCTTGCGTTCATTATTCGATATGATGGCGACATATTTCAAATTTGCGAACGTGTCGGATCGGTTGTGGGGTTGGACTAGATTTTTACGAGCGAGCGGAGCGAGCGAGCAACGGTCACAATTTCCAAGCAATACATATACCATATAATGCCTTGCATATATTTCGAGCTTGTATCTAATTTTGTCAGCCATTTCGGACATCACATTGCACTGTACTATGAGGAAATAGTACTATTTATGTGAAACTATTCATAAACTGTAAACATGTGTCGGTAGGCAATAGGATAAATACTTCCGGCTCCTCGGGCTGGTGCGAATATTTCAATGTCCGTATGTGCCAAACCGTTGGTTTATGACACACCTATACGCGTCTCTCGCTCGCTGCGCTCGCTCGAAAACTATAGCCTAACCTAAAACCAATCCACCTTGCGTTCATTATTCGATATGATGGCGACATATTTCAAATTTGCGAACGTGTCGGATCGGTTGTGGGGTTGGACTAGATTTTTACGAGCGAGCGGAGCGAGCGAGCAACGGTCACAATTTCCAAGCAATACATATACCATATAATGCCTTGCATATATTTCGAGCTTGTATCTAATTTTGTCAGCCATTTCGGACATCACATTGCACTGTACTATGAGGAAATAGTACTATTTATGTGAAACTATTCATAAACTGTAAACATGTGTCGGTAGGCAATAGGATAAATACTTCCGGCTCCTCGGGCTGGTGCGAATATTTCAATGTCCGTGTGTGCCAAACCGTTTGTTTATGACACACCTATACGTGTCTCTCGCTCGCTGCGCTCGCTCGAAAACTATAGCCTAACCTAAAACCAATCCATCTTCCGTTCATTATTCGATATGGTGGCGACATATTTCAAATTTGCGAACGTGTGGGATCGGTTGTGAGGTTGGACTAGATTTTTACGAGCGAGCGGAGCGAGCGAGCAACGGTCACAATTTCCAAGCTATACATATACCTTATATTGCCTTCCATATATTTCGTGCTATTACCTAATTTTGTCAGCCATTTCGGACATCACATTCCACTGTACTATGAGGAAATAGTACTATTTATGTGAAACTATTCATAAACTGTGAACATGTTTCGGTAGGCAATAGGATAAATACTTCCGGCTCCTCGGGCTGGTGCGAATATTTCAATGTCCGTATGTGCCAAACCGTTGGTTTATGACACACTGATACGCGTCTCTGGCTCGCGGCGCTCGCTCGAAAACTATAGCCTCACCTAAAACCAATCCATCTTGCGTTCATTATTCGATATGATGGCGACATATTTCAAATTTGCGAACGTTTCGGATCGGTTGTGGGGTTGGACTAGATTTTTACGAGCGAGCGGAGCGAGCGAGCAACGGTCACAATTTCCAAGCTATACATATACCATATATTGTCTTGCATATATTTCGTGCTTGTACCTAATTTTGTCAGCCATTTCGGACATCACGTTGCACTGTACTATGAGGAAACGGTACTAATTATGTGAGACTATTGGTAAACCGTAAACATTTGTCAGAAGGCAATAGGATAAAGACTTCCGGCTCCTCGGGCTGGTGCGAATATATCAATGTCCGTATGTGCCAAACCGATGGTTTGTGACACACCTTTACGCGTCTCTCGTTCGCTGCGCTCGCACGAAAGCTATAGCCTAACCTAAAACCAATCCATCTTCCGTTCATTATTCGATATGGTGGCGACATATTTCAAATTTGCGAACGTGTCGGATCGGTTGTGAGGTTGGACTAGATTTTTTCGAGCGAGCGGAGCGAGCGAGCAACGATCACAATTTCCAACCTATACATACACCTTATATCGCCTTGCATATATGTCATGTTATTACCTAATTCTGTCAGCCATTTCGGACATCACGTTGCATTGTACTATGTGGAAATAGTGCTATTTATGTGAAACTATTCATAAACTGTAAACATGTGTCGGTAGGCAATAGGATAAATACTTCCGGCTCCTCGGGCTGGTGCGAATATTTCAATGTCCGTATGTGCCAAACCGTTGGTTTATGACACACCTTTACGCGTCTCGCGCTCGCGGCGCTCGCTCGAAAACTATAGCCTAACCTAAAACCAATCCATCTTGCGTTCATTATTCGATATGATGGCGACATATTTCAAATTTGCGAACGTGTCGGATCGGTTGTGAGGTTGGACTAGATTTTTACGAGCGAGCGGAGCGAGCGAGCAACGGTCACAATTTCCAAGCTATACATATACCATATATTGTCTTGCATATATTTCGAGCTTGTACCTAATTTTGTCAGCCATTTCGGACATCACGCTGCACTGTACTATGAGGAAACGGTACTAATTATGTGAAACTATTGGTAAACCGTAAACATTTGTCAGAAGGCAATAGGATAAAGACTTCCGGCTCCTCGGGCTGGTGCGAATATTTCAATTTCCGTATGTGCCAAACCGTTGGTTTGTGACACACCTTTACGCGTCTCTCGTTCGCTGCGCTCGCACGAAAGCTATAGCCTAACCTAAAACCAATCCATCTTCCGTTCATTATTCGATATGGTGGCGACATATTTCAAATTTGCGAACGTGTCGGATCGGTTGTGAGGTTGGGCTAGATTTTGACGAGCGAGCAGAGCGAGCGAGCAACGGTCACAATTTCCAAGCTATACATATATCTTATATTGCCTTCCATATATTTCGTGTTATTACCTAATTTTGTCAGCCATTTCGGACATCACATTGCACTGTACTATGAGGAAATAGTACTATTTATGTGAAACTGTTCATAAACTGTAAACATGTGTCGGTAGGCAATAGGATAAATACTTCCGGCTCCTCGGGCTGGTGCGAATATTTCAATGTCCGTATGTGCCAAACCGTTGGTTTATGACACACATTTACGCGTCTCTCGCTCGCGGCGCTCGCTCGAAAACTATAGCCTAACCTAAAACCAATCCATCTTGCGTTCATTATTCGATATGATGGCGACATATTTCAAATTTGCGAACGTGTCGGATCGGTTGTGAGGTTGGACTAGATTTTTACGAGCGAGCGGAGCGAGCGAGCAACGGTCACAATTTCCAAGCTATACATATACCATATATTGTCTTGCATATATTTCGAGGTTGTACCTAATTTTGTCAGCCATTTCGGACATCACGCTGCACTGTACTATGAGGAAACGGTACTAATTATGTGAAA
This sequence comes from Bombus affinis, assembly GCF_024516045.1. Taxonomy (NCBI): domain Eukaryota; kingdom Metazoa; phylum Arthropoda; class Insecta; order Hymenoptera; family Apidae; genus Bombus; species Bombus affinis. The sequence goes on along the minus strand of NW_026109000.1, from coordinate 58,033 downwards.
CTATTGGTAAACCGTAAACATTTGTCAGAAGGCAATAGGATAAAGACTTCCGGCTCCTCGGGCTGGTGCGAATATTTCAATGTCCGTATGTGCCAAACCGTTGGTTTGTGGTTTGTGACACACCTTTACGCGTGTCTCGTTCGCTGCGCTCGCACGAAAGCTATAGCCTAACCTAAAACCAATCCATCTTCCGTTCATTATTCGATATGATGGCGACATATTTCAAATTTGCGAACGTTTCGGATCGGTTGTGGGGTTGGACTAGATTTTTACGAGCGAGCGGAGCGAGCGGAGCGAGCGGGCAACGGTCACAATTTCCAAGCTATACATATACCATATATTGTCTTGCATATATTTCGTGCTTGTACCTAATTTTGTCAGCCATTTCGGTCATCACGTTGCACTGTACTATGAGGAAACGGTACTAATTATGTGAGACTATTGGTAAACCGTAAACATTTGTCAGAAGGCAATAGGATAAATACTTCCGGCACCTCGGGCTGGTGCGAATATTTCAATATCCGTATGTGCCAGACCTTTGGTTTATGACACACCTTTACGCGTCTCTCGCTCGCTGCGCTCGCTCGGATACTATAGCCTAACCTAAAACCAATCCATCTTGCGTTCACTATTCGATATGGTGGCGACATATTTCAAATTTGCGAACGTGTGGGATCGGTTGTGAGGTTGGACTAGATTTTTACGAGCGAGCGGTGCGAGCGAGCAACGGTCACAATTTCCAAGCTATACATATACCTTATATTGCCTTCCATATATTTCGTGTTATTACCTAATTTTGTCAGCCATTTCGGACATCACATTGCACTGTACTATGAGGAAATAGTACAATTTATGTGAAACTATTCATAAACTGTAAACATGTGTCGGTAGGCAATAGGATAAATACTTCCGGCTCCTCGGGCTGGTGCGAATATTTCAATGTCCGTATGTGCCAAACCGTTGGTTTATGACACACCTATACGCGTCTCTCGCTCGCTGCGCTCGCTCGAAAACTATAGCCTAACCTAAAACCAATCCACCTTGCGTTCATTATTCGATATGATGGCGACATATTTCAAATTTGCGAACGTGTCGGATCGGTTGTGGGGTTGGACTAGATTTTTACGAGCGAGCGGAGCGAGCGAGCAACGGTCACAATTTCCAAGCAATCCATATACCATATAATGCCTTGCATATATTTCGAGCTTGTATCTAATTTTGTCAGCCATTTCGGACATCACATTGCACTGTACTATGAGGAAATAGTACTATTTATGTGAAACTATTCATAAACTGTAAACATGTGTCGGTAGGCAATAGGATAAATACTTCCGGCTCCTCGGGCTGGTGCGAATATTTCAATGTCCGTGTGTGCCAAACCGTTTGTTTATGACACACCTATACGTGTCTCTCGCTCGCTGCGCTCGCTCGAAAACTATAGCCTAACCTAAAACCAATCCATCTTCCGTTCATTATTCGATATGGTGGCGACATATTTCAAATTTGCGAACGTGTGGGATCGGTTGTGAGGTTGGACTAGATTTTTACGAGCGAGCGGAGCGAGCGAGCAACGGTCACAATTTCCAAGCTATACATAAACCTTATATTGCCTTCCATATATTTCGTGTTATTACCTAATTTTGTCAGCCATTTCGGACATCACATTGCACTGTACTATGAGGAAATAGTACTATTTATGTGAAACTATTCATAAACTGTAAACATGTGTCGGTAGGCAATAGGATAAATACTTCCGGCTCCTCGGGCTGGTGCGAATATTTCAATGTCCGTATGTGCCAAACCGTTGGTTTATGACACACCTTTACGCCTCTCTCGCTCGCGGCGCTCGCTCGAAAACTATAGCCTAACCTAAAACCAATCCATCTTGCGTTCATTATTCGATATGATGGCGACATATTTCAAATTTGCGAACGTGTCGGATCGGTTGTGAGGTTGGACTAGATTTTTACGAGCGAGCGGAGCGAGCGAGCAACGGTCACAATTTCCAAGCTATACATATACCTTATATTGCCTTCCATATATTTCGTGTTATTACCTAATTTTGTCAGCCATTTCGGACATCACGCTGCACTGTACTATGAGGAAACGGTACTAATTATGTGAAACTATTGGTAAACCGTAAACATTTGTCAGAAGGCAATAGGATAAAGACTTCCGGCTCCTCGGGCTGGTGCGAATATTTCAATGTCCGTATGTGCCAAACCGTTGGTTTGTGACACACCTTTACGCGTCTCTCGTTCGCTGCGCTCGCACGAAAGCTATAGCCTAACCTAAAACCAATCCATCTTCCGTTCATTATTCGATATGGTGGCGACATATTTCAAATTTGCGAACGTGTCGGATCGGTTGTGAGGTTGGACTAGATTTTTACGAGCGAGCGGAGCGAGCGAGCAACGGTCACAATTTCCAAGCTATACATATACCTTATATTGCCTTCCATATATTTCGTGTTATTACCTAATTTTGTCAGCCATTTCGGACATCACATTGCACTGTACTATGAGGAAATAGTACTATTTATGTGAAACTATTCATAAAATGTAAACATGTGTCGGTAGGCAATAGGATAAATACTTCCGGCTCCTCGGGCTGGTGCGAATATTTCAATGTCCGTATGTGCCAAACCGTTGGTTTATGACACACCTATACGCGTCTCTCGCTCGCTGCGCTCGCTCGAAAACTATAGCCTAACCTAAAACCAATCCACCTTGCGTTCATTATTCGATATGATGGCGACATATTTCAAATTTGCGAACGTGTCGGATCGGTTGTGGGGTTGGACTAGATTTTTACGAGCGAGCGGAGCGAGCGAGCAACGGTCACAATTTCCAAGCTATACATATACCATGTAATGCCTTGCATATATTTCGAGCTTGTATCTAATTTTGTCAGCCATTTCAGACATCACATTGCACTGTACTATGAGGAAATAGTACTATTTATGTGAAACTATTCATAAACTGTAAACATGTGTCGGTAGGCAATAGGATAAATACTTCCGGCTCCTCGGGCTGGTGCGAATATTTCAATGTCCGTATGTGCCAAACGTTGGTTTATGACACACCTATACGCGTCTCTCGCTCGCTGCGCTCGCTCGAAAACTATAGCCTAACCTAAAACCAATCCATCTTCCGTTCATTATTCGATATGGTGGCGACATATTTCAAATTTGCGAACGTGTCGGATCGGTTGTGAGGTTGGACTAGATTTTTACGAACGAGCGGAGCGAGCGAGCAACGGACACAATTTCCAAGCTATACATATACCTTATATTGCCTTCCATATATTTCGTGTTATTACCTAATTTTGTCAGCCATTTCGGACATCACATTGCACTGTACTATGAGGAAATAGTACTATTTATGTGAAACTATTCATAAACTGTAAACATGTGTCGGTAGGCAATGGGATAAATACTTCCGGCTCCTCGGGCTGGTGCGAATATTTCAATATCCGTATGTGCCAAACCTTTGGTTTATGACACACCTTTACGCGTCTCTCGCTCGCTGCGCTCGCTCGGATACTATAGCCTAACCTAAAACCAATCCATCTTGCGTTCATTATTCGATATGGTGGCGACATATTTCAAATTTGCGAACGTGTGGGATCGGCTGTGAGGTTGGACTAGATTTTTACGAGCGAGCGGAGCGAGCGAGCAACGGTCACAATTTCCAAGCTATACATATACCTTATATTGCCTTCCATATATTTCGTGTTATTACCTAATTTTGTCAGCCATTTCGGACATCACATTGCACTGTACTATGAGGAAATAGTACTATTTATGTGAAACTATTCATAAACTGTAAACATGTGTCGGTAGGCAATAGGATAAATACTTCCGGCTCCTCGGGCTGGTGCGAATATTTCAATGTCCGTATGTGCCAAACCGTTGGTTTATGACACACCTATACGCGTCTCTCGCTCGCTGCGCTCGCTCGAAAACTATAGCCTAACCTAAAACCAATCCACCTTGCGTTCATTATTCGATATGATGGCGACATATTTCAAATTTGCGAACGTGTCGGATCGGTTGTGGGGTTGGACTAGATTTTTACGAGCGAGCGGAGCGAGCGAGCAACGGTCACAATTTCCAAGCTATACATATACCATGTAATGCCTTGCATATATTTCGAGCTTGTATCTAATTTTGTCAGCCATTTCGGACATCACATTGCACTGTACTATGAGGAAATAGTACTATTTATGTGAAACTATTCATAAACTGTAAACATGTGTCGGTAGGCAATAGGATAAATACTTCCGGCTCCTCGGGCTGGTGCGAATATTTCAATGTCCGTATGTGCCAAACCGTTGGTTTATGACACACCTATACGCGTCTCTCGCTCGCTGCGCTCGCTCGAAAACTATAGCCTAACCTAAAACCAATCCATCTTCCGTTCATTATTCGATATGGTGGCGACATATTTCAAATTTGCGAACGTGTCGGATCGGTTGTGAGGTTGGACTAGATTTTTACGAGCGAGCGGAGCGAGCGAGCAACGGACACAATTTCCAAGCTATACATATACCTTATATTGCCTTCCATATATTTCGTGTTATTACCTAATTTTGTCAGCCATTTCGGACATCACATTGCACTGTACTATGAGGAAATAGTACTATTTATGTGAAACTATTCATAAACTGTAAACATGTGTCGGTAGGCAATAGGATAAATACTTCCGGCTCCTCGGGCTGGTGCGAATATTTCAATATCCGTATGTGCCAAACCTTTGGTTTATGACACACGTTTACGCGTCTCTCGCTCGCTGCGCTCGCTCGGATACTATAGCCTAACCTAAAACCAATCCATCTTGCGTTCATTATTCGATATGATGGCGACATATTTCAAATTTGCGAACGTGTCGTATCGGTTGTGAGGTTGGACTAGATTTTTACGAGCGAGCGGAGCGAGCGAGCAACGGTCACAATTTCCAAGCTATACATATGCCTTATATTGCCTTCCATATATTTCGTGTTATTACCTAATTTTGTCAGCCATTTCGGACATCACATTGCACTGTACTATGAGGAAATAGTACTATTTATGTGAAACTATTCATAAACTGTAAACATGTGTCGGTAGGCAATAGGATAAATACTTCCGGCTCCTCGGGCTGGTGCGAATATTTCAATGTCCGTATGTGCCAAACCGTTGGTTTATGACACACCTATACGCGTCTCTCGCTCGCTGCGCTCGCTCGAAAACTATAGCCTAACCTAAAACCAATCCACCTTGCGTTCATTATTCGATATGATGGCGACATATTTCAAATTTGCGAACGTGTCGGATCGGTTGTGGGGTTGGACTAGATTTTTACGAGCGAGCGGAGCGAGCGAGCAACGGTCACAATTTCCAAGCTATACATATACCATGTAATGCCTTGCATATATTTCGAGCTTGTATCTAATTTTGTCAGCCATTTCGGACATCACATTGCACTGTACTATGAGGAAATAGTACTATTTATGTGAAACTATTCATAAACTGTAAACATGTGTCGGTAGGCAATAGGATAAATACTTCCGGCTCCTCGGGCTGGTGCGAATATTTCAATGTCCGTATGTGCCAAACCGTTGGTTTATGACACACCTATACGCGTCTCTCGCTCGCTGCGCTCGCTCGAAAACTATAGCCTAACCTAAAACCAATCCATCTTCCGTTCATTATTCGATATGGTGGCGACATATTTCAAATTTGCGAACGTGTCGGATCGGTTGTGAGGTTGGACTAGATTTTTACGAGCGAGCGGAGCGAGCGAGCAACGGACACAATTTCCAAGCTATACATATACCTTATATTGCCTTCCATATATTTCGTGTTATTACCTAATTTTGTCAGCCATTTCGGACATCACATTGCACTGTACTATGAGGAAATAGTACTATTTATGTGAAACTATTCATAAACTGTAAACATGTGTCGGTAGGCAATAGGATAAATACTTCCGGCTCCTCGGGCTGGTGCGAATATTTCAATATCCGTATGTGCCAAACCTTTGGTTTATGACACACGTTTACGCGTCTCTCGCTCGCTGCGCTCGCTCGGATACTATAGCCTAACCTAAAACCAATCCATCTTGCGTTCATTATTCGATATGATGGCGACATATTTCAAATTTGCGAACGTGTCGTATCGGTTGTGAGGTTGGACTAGATTTTTACGAGCGAGCGGAGCGAGCGAGCAACGGTCACAATTTCCAAGCTATACATATACCATATATTGCCTTGCATATATTTCGTGTTATTACCTAATTTTGTCAGCCATTTCGGACATCACATTGCACTGTACTATGAGGACATAGTACTATTTATGTGAAACTATTCATAAACTGTAAACATTTGTCAGAAGGCAATAGGATAAAGACTTCCGGCTCCTCGGGCTGGTGCGAATATATCAATGTCCGTATGTGCCAAACCGATGGTTTGTGACACACCTTTACGCGTCTCTCGTTCGCTGCGCTCGCACGAAAGCTATAGCCTAACCTAAAACCAATCCATCTTCCGTTCATTATTCGATATGGTGGCGACATATTTCAAATTTGCGAACGTGTGGGATCGGTTGTGCGGTTGGACTAGATTTTTACGAGCGAGCGGAGCGAGCGAGCAACGGTCACAATTTCCAAGCTATACATATACCTTATATTGCCTTCCATATATTTCGTGTTATTACCTCATTTTGTCAACCATTTCGGACATCACATTGCACAGTACTATGAGGAAATAGTACTATTTATGTGAAACTATTCATAAACTGTAAACATGTGTCGGTAGGCAATAAGATAAATACTTCCGGCTCCTCGGGCTGGTGCGAATATTTCAATGTCCGTATGTGCCAAACCGTTGGTTTATGACACACCGATACGCGTCTCTGGCTCGCGGCGCTCGCTCGAAAACTATAGCCTAACCTAAAACCAATCCATCTTGCGTTCATTATTCGATATGATGGCGACATATTTCAAATTTGCGAACGTTTCGGATCGGTTGTGGGGTTGGACTAGATTTTTACGAGCGAGCGGAGCGAGCGAGCAACGGTCACAATTTCCAAGCGATACATATACCATATATTGTCTTGCATATATTTCGTGCTTGTACCTAATTTTGTCAGCCATTTCGGACATCACGTTGCACTGTACTATGAGGAAACGGTACTAATTATGTGAGACTATTGGTAAACCGTAAACATTTGTCAGAAGGCAATAGGATAAAGACTTCCGGCTCCTCGTGCTGGTGCGAATATATCAATGTCCGTATGTGCCAAACCGATGGTTTGTGACACACCTTTACGCGTCTCTCGTTCGCTGCGCTCGCACGAAAGCTATAGCCTAACCTAAAACCAATCCATCTTCCGTTCATTATTCGATATGGTGGCGACATATTTCAAATTTGCGAACGTGTCGGATCGGTTGTGAGGTTGGACTAGATTTTTTCGAGCGAGCGGAGCGAGCGAGCAACGATCACAATTTCCAACCTATACATACACCTTATATCGCCTTGCATATATTTCGTGCTATTACCTAATTTTGTCAGCCATTTCGGACATCACGCTGCACTGTACTATGAGGAAACGGTACTAATTATGTGAAACTATTGGTAAACCGTAAACATTTGTCAGAAGGCAATAGGATAAAGACTTCCGGCTCCTCGGGCTGGTGCGAATATTTCAATGTCCGTATGTGCCAAACCGTTGGTTTGTGACACACCTTTACGCGTCTCTCGTTCGCTGCGCTCGCACGAAAGCTATAGCCTAACCTAAAACCAATCCACCTTCCGTTCATTATTCGATATGTTGGCGACATATTTCAAATTTGCGAACGTGTCGGATCGGTTGTGAGGTTGGACTAGATTTTTTCGAGCGAGCGGAGCGAGCGAGCAACGATCACAATTTCCAACCTATACATACACCTTATATCGCCTTGCATATATGTCGTGTTATTACCTAATTCTGTCAGCCATTTCGGACATCACGTTGCATTGTACTATGTGGAAATAGTGCTATTTATGTGAAACTATTCATAAACTGTAAACATGTGTCGGTAGGCAATAGGATAAATACTTCCGGCTCCTCGGGCTGGTGCGAATATTTCAATGTCCGTATGTGCCAAACCGTTGGTTTGTGACACACCTTTACGCGTCTCTCGTTCGCTGCGCTCGCAAGAAAGCTATAGCCTAACCGAAAACCAATCCATCTTCCGTTCATTATTCGATATGGTGGCGACATATTTCAAATTTGCGAACGTGTCGGATCGGTTGTGAGGTTGGACTAGATTTATACGAGCGAGCGGAGCGAGCGAGCAACGGTCACAATTTCCAAGCTATACATATACCTTATATTGCCTTCCATATATTTCGTGCTTGTACCTAATTTTGTCAGCCATTTCGGACATCACGCTGCACTGTACTATGAGGAAACGGTAATAATTATGTGAAACTATTGGTAAACCGTAAACATTTGTCAGAAGGCAATAGGATAAAGACTTCCGGCTCCTCGGGCTGGTGCGAATATTTCAATGTCCGTATGTGCGAAACCGTTGGTTTGTGACACACCTTTACGCGTCTCTCGCTCGCTGCGCTCGCACGAAAGCTATAGCCTAACCTAAAACCAATCCATCTTCCGTTCATTATTGGATGTGGTGGCGACATATTTCAAATTTGCGAACGTGTCGGATCGCTTGTGAGGTTGGACTAGATTTTTGCGAGCGAGCGGAGCGAGCGAGCAATGGTCACAATTTCCAAGCTATACATATACCATATATTGCCTTGCATATATTTCGTGCTAGTACCTAATTGTGTCAGCCATTTCGGACATCACATTGCACTGTACTATGTGGAAATAGTACTATTTATGTGAAACGATTCATAAACTGTAAACATGTGTCGGTAGGCAATAGGATAAATACTTCCGGCTCCTCGGGCTGGTGCGAATATTTCAATGTCCGTATGTGCCAAACCGTTGGTTTATGACACACCTATACGCGTCTCTCGCTCGCTGCGCTCGCTCGAAACCTATAGCATAACCTAAAACCAATCCATCTTGCGTTCATTATTCGATATGATGGCGACATATTTCAAATTTGCGAACGTGTCGGATCGGTTGTGGGGTTGGACTAGATTTTTACGAGCGAGCGGAGCGAGCGAGCAACGGTCACAATTTCCAAGCTATACATATACCATATATTGCCTTGCATATATTTCGTGCTTGTACCTAATTTTGTCAGCCATTTCGGACATCACGTTGCACTGTACTATGAGGAAACGGTACTAATTATGTGAAACTATTGGTAAACCGTAAACATTTATCAGAAGGCAATAGGATAAAGACTTCCGGCTCCTCGGGCTGGTGCGAATATATCAATGTCCGTATGTGCCAAACCGATGGTTTGTGACACACCTTTACGCGTCTCTCGTTCGCTGCGCTCGCACGAAAGCTATAGCCTAACCTAAAACCAATCCATCTTCCGTTCATTATTCGATATGGTGGCGACATATTTCAAATTTGCGAACGTGTGGGATCGGTTGTGAGGTTGGACTAGATTTTTAAGAGCGAGCGGAGCGAGCGAGCAACGGTCACAATTTCCAAGCTATACATATACCTTATATTGCCTTGCATATATTTCGTGCTAGTACCTAACTTTGTCAGCCATTTCGGACATCGCACTGCACTGTACTATGTGGAAATAGTACTATTTATGTGAAGCTATTCATAAACTGTAAACATGTGTCGGTAGGCAATAGGATAAATACTTCCGGCTACTCGGGCTGGTGCGAATATTTCAATGTCCGTATGTGCCAAACCGTTCGTTTATGACACACCTTTACGCATCTCTCGCTCGCTGCGCTCGCTCGAAAACTATAGCCTAACCTAAAACCAATCCATATTGCGTTGAGTATTTCATATGATGGCGACATATTTCAAATTTGCGAACGTGTCCGATCGGTTGTGAGGTTGGACTAGATTTTTACGTGCGACCGGAGCGAGCGAGCAACGGTCACAATTTCCAAGCTATACATATACCATATATTGCCTTGCATATATTTCTTATTATTACCTACTTTTGTCAGCCATTTTGGACATCACATTGCACTGTTATATGTGGAAATAGTACTATTTATGTGAAACTATTGGTAAACCATAAACATTTGTCAGAAGGCAATAGGATAAAGACTTCCGGCTCCTCGGGCTGGTGCGAATATTTCAATGTCCGTATGTGCCAAACCGTTGGTTTGTGACACACCTTTACGCGTCTCTCGTTCGCTGCGCTCGCACGAAAGCTATAGCCTAACCTAAAACCAATCCATCTTCCGTTCATTATTCGATATGGTGGCGACATATTTCAAATTTGCGAACGTGTCGGATCGGTTGTGAGGTTGGACTAGATTTTTACGAGCGAGCGGAGCGAGCGAGCAACGGTCACAATTTCCAAGCTATACATATACCTTATATTGCCTTCCATATATTTCGTGTTATTACCTAATTTTGTCAGCCATTTCGGACATCACATTGCACTGCACTATGAGGAAATAGTACTATTTATGTGAAACTATTCATAAACTGTAAACATGTGTCGGTAGGCAATAGGATAAATACTTCCGGCTCCTCGGGCTGGTGCGAATATTTCAATATCCGTATGTGCCAAACCTTTGGTTTATGACACACCTTTACGCGTCTCTCGCTCGCTGCGCTCGCTCGGATACTATAGCCTAACCTAAAACCAATCCATCTTCCGTTCATTATTCGATATGGTGGCGACATATTTCAAATTTGCGAACGTGTGGGATCGGTTGTGAGGTTGGACTAGATTTTTACGAGCGAGCGGAGCGAGCGAGCAACGGTCACAATTTCCAAGCTATACATATACCTTATATTGCCTTGCATATATTTCGTGCTAGTACCTAACTTTGTCAGCCATTTCGGACATCACACTGCACTGTACTATGTGGAAATAGTACTATTTATGTGAAGCTATTCATAAACTGTAAACATGTGTCGGTAGTCAATAGGATAAATACTTCCGGCTACTCGGGCTGGTGCGAATATTTCAATGTCCGTATGTGCCAAACCGTTGGCTTATGACACACCTTTACGCGTCTCTCGCTCGCTGCGCTCGTTCGAAAACTATAGCCTAACCTAAAACGAATCCATCTTCCGTTCATTATTCCATATGGTGGCGACATATTTCAAATTTGCGAACGTGTGGGATCGGTTGTGAGGTTGGACTAGATTTTTACGAGCGAGCGGAGCGAGCGAGCAACGGTCACAATTTCCAAGCTATACATATACCTTATATTGCCTTCCATATATTTCGTGTTATTACCTAATTTTGTCAGCCATTTCGGACATCACATTGCACTGCACTATGAGGAAATAGTACTATTTATGTGAAACTATTCATAAACTGTAAACATGTGTCGGTAGGCAATAGGATAAATACTTCCGGCTCCTCGGGCTGGTGCGAATATTTCAATATCCGTATGTGCCAAACCTTTGGTTTATGACACACCTTTACGCGTCTCTCGCTCGCTGCGCTCGCTCGGATACTATAGCCTAACCTAAAACCAATCCATCTTCCGTTCATTATTCGATATGGTGGCGACATATTTCAAATTTGCGAACGTGTGGGATCGGTTGTGAGGTTGGACTAGATTTTTACGAGCGAGCGGAGCGAGCGAGCAACGGTCACAATTTCCAAGCTATACATATACCTTATATTGCCTTGCATATATTTCGTGCTAGTACCTAACTTTGTCAGCCATTTCGGACATCACACTGCTCTGTACTATGTGGAAATAGTACTATTTATGTGAAGCTATTCATAAACTGTAAACATGTGTCGGTAGGCAATAGGATAAATACTTCCGGCTACTCGGGCTGGTGCGAATATTTCAATGTCCGTATGTGCCAAACCGTTCGTTTATGACACACCTTTACGCGTCTCTCGCTCGCTGCGCTCGCTCGAAAACTATAGCCTAACCTAAAACCAATCCATATTGCGTTGAGTATTTCATATGATGGCGACATATTTCAAATTTGCGAACGTGTACGATCGGTTGTGAGGTTGACCTAGATTTTTACGAGCGACCGGAGCGAGCGAGCAACGGTCACAATTTCCAAGCTATACATATACCATATATTGTCTTGCATATATTTCGAGCTTGTACCTAATTTTGTCAGCCATTTCGGACATCACGCTGCACTGTACTATGAGGAAACGGTACTAATTATGTGAAACTATTGGTAAACCGTAAACATTTGTCAGAAGGCAATAGGATAAAGACTTCCGGCTCCTCGGGCTGGTGCGAATATTTCAATGTCCGTATGTGCCAAACCGTTGGTTTGTGACACACCTTTACGCGTCTCTCGTTCGCTGCGCTCGCAAGAAAGCTATAGCCTAACCTAAAACCAATCCATCTTCCGTTCATTATTCGATATGGTGGCGACATATTTCAAATTTGCGAACGTGTCGGATCGGTTGTGAGGTTGGACTAGATTTTTACGAGCGAGCGGAGCGAGCGAGCAATGGTCACAATTTCCAAGCTATACATATACCATATATTGCCTTGCATATATTTCGTGCTAGTACCTAATTGTGTCAGCCATTTCGGACATCACATTGCAATGTACTATGTGGAAATAGTACTACTTATGTGAAACGATTCATAAACTGTAAACATGTGTCGGTAGGCAATAGGATAAATACTTCCGGCTCCTCGGGCTGGTGCGAATATTTCAATGTCCGTATGTGCCAAACCGTTGGTTTGTGACACACCTTTACGCGTCTCTCGCTCGCTGCGCTCGCACGAAAGCTATAGCCTAACCTAAAACCAATCCATCTTCCGTTCATTATTGGATATGGTGGCTACATATTTCAAATTTGCGAACGTGTCGGATCGCTTGTGAGGTTGGACTAGATTTTTGCGAGCGAGCGGAGCGAGCGAGCAATGGTCACAATTTCCAAGCTATACATATACCATATATTGCCTTGCATATATTTCGTGCTAGTACCTAATTGTGTCAGCCATTTCGGACATCACATTGCACTGTACTATGTGGAAATAGTACTATTTATGTGAAACGATTCATAATCTGTAAACATGTGTCGGTAGGCAATAGGATAAATATTTCCGGCTCCTCGGGCTGGTGCGAATATTTCAATGTCCGTATGTGCCAAACCGTTGGTTTATGACACACCTTTACGCGTCTCTCGCTCGCTGCGCTCGTTCGAAAACTATAGCCTGACCTAAAACGAATCCATCTTGCGTTCATTATTCGATATGATGACGACATATTTCAAATTTGCGAACGTGTCGGATCGGTTGTGAGGTTGGACTAGATTTTTACGAGCGAGCGGAGCGAGCGAGCAACGGTCACAATTTCCAAGCTATACATATACCATATATTGTCTTGCATATATTTCGAGCTTGTACCTAATTTTGTCAGCCATTTCGGACATCACGCTGCACTGTACTATGAGGAAACGGTACTAATTATGTGAAACTATTGGTAAACCGTAAACATTTGTCAGAAGGCAATAGGATTAAGACTTCCGGCTCCTCGGGCTGGTGCGAATATTTCAATGTCCGTATGTGCCAAACCGTTGGTTTGTGACACACCTTTACGCGTCTCTCGTTCGCTGCGCTCGCACGAAAGCTATAGCCTAACCTAAAACCAATCCATCTTCCGTTCATTATTCGATATGGTGGCGACATATTTCAAATTTGCGAACCTGTTGGATCGGTTGTGAGGTTGGACTTGATTTTTTCGAGCGAGTGGAGCGAGCGAGCAACGATCACAATTTCCAACCTATACATACACCTTATATTGCCTTGCATATATGTCGTGTTATTACCTAATTTTGTCTGCCATTTCGGACATCACATTGCACTGTACTATGAGGAAATAGTACTATTTATGTGAAACTATTCATAAACTGTAAACATGTGTCGGTAGGCAATAGGATAAATACTTCCGGCTCCTCGGGCTGGTGCGAATATTTCAATGTCCGTATGTGCCAAACCGTTGGTTTGTGACACACCTTTACGCGTCTCTCGTTCGCTGCGCTCGCACGAAAGCTATAGCCTAACCTAAAACCAATCCATCTTCCGTTCATTATTCGATATGGTGGCGACATATTTCAAATTTGCGAACGTGTTGGATCGGTTGTGAGGTTGGACTTGATTTTTTCGAGCGAGCGGAGCGAGCGAGCAACGATCACAATTTCCAACCTATACATACACCTTATATTGCCTTGCATATATGTCGTGTTATTACCTAATTTTGTCTGCCATTTCGGACATCACATTGCACTGTACTATGTGGAAATAGTACTATTTATGTGAAACTATTCATAAACTGTAAACATGTGTCGGTAGGCAACAGGATAAATACTTCCGGCTCCTCGGGCTGGTGAGAATATTTCAATGTCCGTATGTGCCAAGCCGTTGGTTTATGACACAACTTTACGCGTCTCTCGCCCGCTGCGCTCGCACGAAAGCTATAGCCTAACCTAAAACCAATCCATCTTGCGTTCATTATTCGATATGGTGGCGACATATTTCAAATTTGCGAACGTGTCGGATCGGTTGTGAGGGTGGACTAGATTTTTACGAGCGAGCGGAGCGAGCGAGCAACGGTCACAACTTCCCAGCTATACAGATACCATATATTGCCTTGCATATATTTCGTGCTAGTACCTAACTTTGTCAGCCATTTCGGACATCACACTGCACTGTACTATGTGGAAATAGTACTATTTATGTGAAGCTATTCATACACTGTAAACATGTGTCGGTAGGCAATAGGATAAATACTTCCGGCTACTCGGGCTGGTGCGAATATTTCAATGTCCGTATGTGCCAAACCGTTCGTTTATGACACACCTTTACGCGTCTCTCGCTCGCTGCGCTCGCTCGAAAACTATAGCCTAACCTAAAACCAATCCATATTGCGTTCATTATTCGATATGATGGCGACATATTTCAAATTTGCGAACGTGTCGGATCGGTTGTGGGGTTGGACTAGATTTTTACGAGCGAGCGGAGCGAGCGAGCAACGGTCACAATTTCCAAGCTATACATATACCATATATTGTCTTGCATATATTTCGTGCTTGTACCTAATTTTGTCAGCCATTTCGGACATCACGTTGCACTGTACTATGAGGAAACGGTACTAATTATGTGAGACTATTGGTAAACCGTAAACATTTATCAGAAGGCAATAGGATAAAGACTTCCGGCTCCTCGGGCTGGTGCGAATATATCAATGTCCGTATGTGCCAAACCGATGGTTTGTGACACACCTTTACGCGTCTCTCGTTCGCTGCGCTCGCACGGAGGCTATAGCCTAACCTAAAACCAATCCATCTTCCGTTCATTATTCGATTTGGTGGCGACATATTTCAAATTTGCGAAAGTGTGGGATCGGTTGTGAGGTTGGACTAGATTTTTACGAGCGAGCGGAGCGAGCGAGCAACGGTCACAATTTCCAAGCTATACATATACCTTATATTGCCTTCCATATATTTCGTGTTATTACCTACTTTTGTCAGCCATTTCGGACATCACATTGCACTGTACTATGAGGAAATAGTACTATTTATGTGAAACTATTCATAAACTGTAAACATGTGTCGGTAGGCAATAGGATAAATACTTCCGGCTCCTCGGGCTGGTGCGAATATTTCAATGTCCGTATGTGCCAAACCGTTGGTTTATGACACACCGATACGCGTCTCTCGCTCGCTGCGCTCGCACGAAAGCTATAGCCTAACCTAAAACCAATCCATCTTCCGTTCATTATTCGATATGGTGGCGACATATTTCAAATTTGCGAACGTGTTGGATCGGTTGTGAGGTTGGACTTGATTTTTTCGAGCGAGCGGAGCGAGCGAGCAACGATCACAATTTCCAACCTATACATACACCTTATATTGCCTTGCATATATGTCGTGTTATTACCTAATTTTGTCTGCCATTTCGGACATCACATTGCACTGTACTATGTGGAAATAGTACTATTTATGTGAAACTATTCATAAACTGTAAACATGTGTCGGTAGGCAACAGGATAAATACTTCCGGGTCCTCGGGCTGGTGCGAATATTTCAATGTCCGTATGTGCCAAACCGTTGGTTTATGACACAACTTTACGCGTCTCTCGCTCGCTGCGCTCGCACGAAAGCTATAGCCTAACCTAAAACCAATCCATCTTGCGTTCATTATTCGATATGGTGGCGACATATTTCAAATTTGCGAACGTGTCGGATCGGTTGTGAGGGTGGACTAGATTTTTACGAGCGAGCGGAGCGAGCGAGCAACGGTCACAACTTCCAAGCTATACAGATACCATATATTGCCTTGCATATATTTCGTGCTAGTACCTAACATTGTCAGCCATTTCGGACATCACACTGCACTGTACTATGTGGAAATAGTACTATTTATGTGAAGCTATTCATACACTGTAAACATGTGTCGGTAGGCAATAGGATAAATACTTCCGGCTACTCGGGCTGGTGCGAATATTTCAATGTCCGTATGTGCCAAACCGTTCGTTTATGACACACCTTTACGCGTCTCTCGCTCGCTGCGCTCGCTCGAAAACTATAGCCTAACCTAAAACCAATCCATATTGCGTTGAGTATTTCATATGATGGCGACATATTTCAAATTTGCGAACGTGTCCGATCGGTTGTGAGGTTGGACTAGATTTTTACGAGCGACCGGAGCGAGCGAGCAACGGTCACAATTTCCAAGCTATACATATACCATATATTGCCTTGCATATATTTCTTATTATTACCTACTTTTGTCAGCCATTTTGGACATCACATTGCACTGTTATATGTGGAAATAGTACTATTTATGTGAAACTATTCATAAACTGTAAGCATTTGTCAGTAGGCAATAGGATAAATACTTCCGGCTCCTCGGGCTGGTGCGAATATTTCAATGTCCGTATGTGCCAAACCGTTGGTTTGTGACACACCTTTACGCGTCTCTCGCTCGCTGCGCTCGCACGAAAGCTATAGCCTAACCTAAAACCAATCCATCTTCCGTTCATTATTGGATATGGTGGCGACATATTTCAAATTTGCGAACGTGTCGGATCGCTTGTGAGGTTGGACTAGATTTTTGCGAGCGAGCGGAGCGAGCGAGCAATGGTCACAATTTCCAAGCTATACATATACCATATATTGCCTTGCATATATTTCGTGCTAGTACCTAATTGTGTCAGCCATTTCGGACATCACATTGCACTGTACTATGTGGAAATAGTACTATTTATGTGAAACGATTCATAAACTGTAAACATGTGTCGGTAGGCAATAGGATAAATACTTCCGGCTCTTCGGGCTGGTGCGAATATTTCAATGTCCGTATGTGCCAAACCGTTGGTTTATGACACACCTTTACGCGTCTCTCGCTCGCTGCGCTCGTTCGAAAACTATAGCCTAACCTAAAACGAATCCATCTTCCGTTCATTATTCGATATGGTGGCGACATATTTCAAATTTGCGAACGTGTGGGATCGGTTGTGAGGTTGGACTAGATTTTTACGAGCGAGCGGAGCGAGCGAGCAACGGTCACAATTTCCAAGCTATACATATACCTTATATTGCCTTCCATATATTTCGTGCTATTACCTAATTTTGTCAGCCATTTCGGACATCACATTGCACTGTACTATGAGGAAATAGTACTATTTATGTGAAACTATTCATAAACTGTAAACATGTGTCGGTAGGCAATAGGATAAATACTTCCGGCTCCTCGGGCTGGTGCGAATATTTCAATGTCCGTATGTGCCAAACCGTTGGTTTATGACACACCTATACGCGTCTCTCGCTCGCTGCGCTCGCTCGAAAACTATAGCCTAACCTAAAACCAATCCATCTTGCGTTCATTATTCGATATGATGGCGACATATTTCAAATTTGCGAACGTGTCGGATCGGTTGTGGGGTTGGACTAGATTTTTACGAGCGAGCGGAGCGAGCGAGCAACGGTCACAATTTCCAAGCTATACATATACCATATATTGTCTTGCATATATTTCGTGCTTGTACCTAATTTTGTCAGCCATTTCGGACATCACGTTGCACTGTACTATGAGGAAACGGTACTAATTATGTGAGACTATTGGTAAACCGTAAACATTTATCAGAAGGCAATAGGATAAAGACTTCCGGCTCCTCGGGCTGGTGCGAATATATCAATGTCCGTATGTGCCAAACCGATGGTTTGTGACACACCTTTACGCGTCTCTCGTTCGCTGCGCTCGCACGAAAGCTATAGCCTAACCTAAAACCAATCCATCTTCCGTTCATTATTCGATATGGTGGCGACATATTTCAAATTTGCGAACGTGTGGGATCGGTTGTGAGGTTGGACTAGATTTTTAAGAGCGAGCGGAGCGAGCGAGCAACGGTCACAATTTCCAAGCTATACATATACCTTATATTGCCTTGCATATATTTCGTGCTAGTACCTAACTTTGTCAGCCATTTCGGACATCACACTGCACTGCACTATGTGGAAATAGTACTATTTATGTGAAGCTATTCATAAACTGTAAACATGTGTCGGTAAGCAATAGGATAAATACTTCCGGCTACTCGGGCTGGTGCGAATATTTCAATGTCCGTATGTGCCAAACCGTTGGTTTGTGACACACCTTTACGCGTCTCTCGCTCGCTGCGCTCGCTCGAAAACTATAGCCTAACCTAAAACCAATCCATATTGCGTTGAGTATTTCATATGATGGCGACATATTTCAATTTTGCGAACGTGTCCGATCGGTTGTGAGGTTGGACTAGATTTTTACGAGCGAGCGGATCGAGCGAGCAACGGTCACAATTTCCAAGCTATACATATACCATATATTGCCTTGCATATATTTCTTATTATTATCTACTTTTGTCAGCCATTTTGGACATCACATTGCACTGTTATATGTGGAAATAGTACTATTTATGTGAAACTATTCATAAACTGTAAGCATTTGTCAGTAGGCAATAGGATAAATACTTCCGGCTCCTCGGGCTGGTGCGAATATTTCAATGTCCGTATGTGCCAAACCGTTGGTTTGTGACACACCTTTACGCGTCTCTCGCTCGCTGCGCTCGCACGAAAGCTATAGCCTAACCTAAAACCAATCCATCTTCCGTTCATTATTGGATATGGTGGCGACATATTTCAAATTTGCGAACGTGTCGGATCGCTTGTGAGGTTGGACTAGATTTTTGCGAGCGAGCGGAGCGAGCGAGCAATGGTCACAATTTCCAAGCTATACATATACCATATATTTCCTTGCATATATTTCGTGCTAGTACCTAATTGTGTCAGCCATTTCGGACATCACATTGCACTGTACTATGTGGAAATAGTACTATTTATGTGAAACGATTCATAAACTGTAAACATGTGTCGGTAGGCAATAGGATAAATACTTCCGGCTCCTCGGACTGGTGCGAATATTTCAATGTCCGTATGTGCCAAACCGTTGGTTTATGACACACCTTTACGCGTCTCTGGCTCGCTGCGCTCGTTCGAAAACTATAGCCTAACCTAAAACGAATCCATCTTCCGTTCATTATTCGATATGGTGGCGACATATTTCAAATTTGCGAACGTGTGGGATCGGTTGTGAGGTTGGACTAGATTTTTACGAGCGAGCGGAGCGAGCGAGCAACGGTCACAATTTCCAAGCTATACATATACCTTATATTGCCTTCCATATATTTCGTGTTATTACATAATTTTGTCAGCCATTTCGGACATCACATTGCACTGTACTATGAGGAAATAGTACTATTTATGTGAAACTATTCATAAACTGTAAGCCTTTGTCGGTAGGCAATAGGATAAATACTTCCGGCTCCTCGGGCTGGTGCGAATATTTCAATGTCCGTATGTGCCAAACCGTTGGTTTATGACACACCTATACGCGTCTCTCGCTCGCTGCGCTCGCTCGAAAACTATAGCCAAACCTAAAACCAGTCCATCTTGCGTTCATTATTCGATATGATGGCGACATATTTCAAATTTGCGAACGTGTCGGATCGGTTGTGGGGTTGGACTAGATTTTTACGAGCGAGCGGAGCGAGCGAGCAACGGTCACAATTTCCAAGCTATACATATACCATATATTGTCTTGCATATATTTCGTGCTTGTACCTAATTTTGTCAGCCATTTCGGACATCACGTTGCACTGTACTATGAGGAAACGGTACTAATTATGTGAGACTATTGGTAAACCGTAAACATTTATCAGAAGGCAATAGGATAAATACTTCCGGCTGCTCGGGCTGGTGCGAATATATCAATGTCCGTATGTGCCAAACCGATGGTTTGTGACACACCTTTACGCGTCTCTCGTTCGCTGCGCTCGCACGAAAGCTATAGCCTAACCTAAAACCAATCCATCTTCCGTTCATTATTCGATATGGTGGCGACATATTTCAAATTTGCGAACGTGTGGGATCGGTTGTGAGGTTGGACTAGATTTTTACGAGCGAGCGGAGCGAGCGAGCAACGGTCACAATTTCCAAGCTATACATAAACCTTATATTGCCTTCCATATATTTCGTGTTATTACCTACTTTTGTCAGCCATTTCGGACATCACATTGCACTGTACTATGAGGAAATAGTACTATTTATGTGAAACTATTCATAAACTGTAAACATGTGTCGGCAGGCAACAGGATAAATACTTCCGGCTCCTCGGGCTGGTGCGAATATTTCAATGTCCGTATGTGCCAAACCGTTGGTTTGTGACACACCTTTACGCGCCTCTCGCTCGCTGCGCACGCACGAAAGCTATAGCCTAACCTAAAACCAATCCATCTTGCGTTCATTATTCGATATGATGACGACATATTTCAAATTTGCGAACGTGTCGGATCGGTTGTGAGGTTGGACTAGATTTTTACGAGCGAGCGGAGCGAGCGAGCAACGGTCACAATTTCCAAGCTATACATATACCATATATTGTCTTGCATATATTTCGAGCTTGTACCTAATTTTGTCAGCCATTTCGGACATCACGCTGCACTGTACTATGAGGAAACGGTACTAATTATGTGAAACTATTGGTAAACCGTAAACATTTGTGAGAAGGCAATAGGATAAAGACTTCCGGCTCCTCGGGCTGGTGCGAATATTTCAATGTCCGTATGTGCCAAACCGTTGGTTTGTGACACACCTTTACGCGTCTCTCGCTCGCTGCGCTCGCACGAAAGCTATAGCCTAACCTAAAACCAATCCATCTTCCGTTCATTATTCGATATGGTGGCGACATATTTCAAATTTGCGAACGTGTCGGATCGGTTGTGAGGGTGGACTAGATTTTTACGAGCGAGCGGAGCGAGCGAGCAACGGTCACAACTTCCAAGCTATACAAATACCATATATTGCCTTGCATATATTTCGTGCTAGTACCTAACTTTGTCAGCCATTTCGGACATCACACTGCACTGTACTATGTGGAAGTAGTACTATTTATGTGAAGCTATTCATAAACTGTAAACATGTGTCGGTAGGCAATAGGATAAATACTTCCGGCTACTCGGGCTGGTGCGAATATTTCAATGTCCGTATGTGCCAAACCGTTCGTTTATGACACACCTTTACGCGTCTCTCGCTCGCTGCGCTCGCTCGAAAACTATAGCCTAACCTAAAACCAATCCATATTGCGTTGAGTATTTCATATGATGGCGACATATTTCAAATTTGCGAACGTGTCCGATCGGTTGTGAGGTTGGACTAGATTTTTACGAGCGAGCGGAGCGAGCGAGCAACGGTCACAATTTCCAAGCTATACATATACCATATATTGCCTTGCATATATTTCGTGCTAGTACCTAATTTTGTCATCCATTTCGGACATCACATTGCACTGTACTATGTGGAAATAGTACTATTTATGTGAAACTATTCATAAACTGTAAACATGTGTCGGTAGGCAATAGGATAAATACTTCCGGCTCATCGGGCTGGTGCGAATATTTCAATGTCCGTATGTGCCAAACCGTTGTTTTATGACACACCTTTACGCATCTCTCGCTCGCTGCGCTCGCTCGAAAACTATAGCCTAACCTAAATCCAATCCACCTTGCGTTCATTATTCGATATGATGGCGACATATTTCAAATTTGCGAACGTGTCGGATCGGTTGTGAGGTTGGACGTGATTTTTACGAGCGAGCGGAGCGAGCGAGCAACGATCACAATTTCCAAGCTATACATATACCATATATTGCCTTGCATATATTTCGTGCTAGTACCTAATTTTGTCAGCCATTTCGGACATCACATTGCACTGTACTATGAGGAAACGGTACTAATTATGTGAAACTATTGGTTAACCGTAAACATTTGTCAGAAGGCAATAGGATAAAGACTTCCGGCTCCTCGGGCTGGTGCGAATATTTCAATGTCCGTATGTGCCAAACCGTTGGTTTGTGACACACCTTTACGCGAATCTCGCTCGCTGCGGTCGCACGAAAGCTATAGCCTAACCTAAAACCAATCCATCTTCCGTTCATTATTCGATATGGTGGCGACATATTTCAAATTTGCGAACGTGTCGGATCGGTTGTGAGGGTGGACTAGATTTTTACGAGCGAGCGGAGCGAGCGAGCAACGGTCACAACTTCCAAGCTATACAAATACCATATATTGCCTTGCATATATTTCGTGCTAGTACCTAACTTTGTCAGCCATTTCGGACATCACACTGCACTGTACTATGTGGCTATAGTACTATTTATGTGAAGCTATTCATAAACTGTAAACATGTCGGTAGGCAATAGGATAAATACTTCCGGCTACTCGGGCTGGTGCGAATATTTCAATGTCCGTATGTGCCAAACCGTTCGTTTATGACACACCTTTACGCGTCTCTCGCTCGCTGCGCTCGCTCGAAAACTATAGCCTAACCTAAAACCAATCCATATTGCGTTGAGTATTTCATATGATGGCGACATATTTCAAATTTGCGAACGTGTCCGATCGGTTGTGAGGTTGGACTAGATTTTTAAGAGCGACCGGAGCGAGCGAGCAACGGTCACAATTTCCAAGCTATACATATACCATATATTGTCTTGCAGTTATTTCGTATTATTACCTACTTTTGTCAGCCATTTTGGACATCACATTGCACTGTTATATGTGGAAATAGTACTATTTATGTGAAACTATTCATAAACTGTAAGCATTTGTCAGTAGGCAATAGGATAAATACTTCCGGTTCCTCGG
The DNA here is from genome assembly GCF_024516045.1 of Bombus affinis. Classification (NCBI taxonomy): domain Eukaryota; kingdom Metazoa; phylum Arthropoda; class Insecta; order Hymenoptera; family Apidae; genus Bombus; species Bombus affinis. The sequence goes on along the minus strand of NW_026109000.1, from coordinate 34,749 downwards.
GCTGGTGCGAATATTTCAATGTCCGTATGTGCCAAACCGTTGGTTTGTGACACACCTTTACGCGTCTCTCGCTCGCTGCGCTCGCACAAAAGCTATAGCCTAACCTAAAACCAATCCATATTGCTTTCAGTATTTCATATGATGGCGACATATTTCAAATTTGCGAACGTGTCCGAGCGGTTGTGAGGTTGGTCTAGATTTTTACGAGCGAGCGGAGAGAGCGAGCAACGGTCACAACTTCCAAGCTATACATATACCATATATTGCCTTGCATATATTTCGTGTTATTACATAATTTTGTCATCCATTTCGGACATCACATTGCACTGTACTATGTGGAAATAGTACTATTTATGTGAAACTATTCATAAACTGTAAACATGTGTCGGTAGGCAATAGGATAAATACTTCCGGCTCATCGGGCTGGTGCGAATATTTCAATGTCCGTATGTGCCAAACCGTTGTTTTATGACACACCTTTACGCATCTCTCGCTCGCTGCGCTCGCTCGAAAACTATAGCCTAACCTAAAACCAATCCACCTTGCGTTCATTATTCGATATGATGGCGACATATTTCAAATTTGCGAACGTGTCGGATCGGTTGTGAGGTTGGACGTGATTTTTACGAGCGAGCGGAGCGAGCGAGCAACGATCACAATTTCCAAGCTATACATATACCATATATTGCCTTGCATATATTTCGTGCTAGTACCTAATTTTGTCAGCCATTTCGGACATCACATTGCACTGTACTATGAGGAAACGGTACTAATTATGTGAAACTATTGGTTAACCGTAAACATTTGTCAGTAGGCAATAGGATAAAGACTTCCGGCTCCTCGGGCTGGTGCGAATATTTCAATGTCCGTATGTGCCAAACCGTTGGTTTGTGACACACCTTTACGCGAATCTCGCTCGCTGCGTTCGCACGAAAGCTATAGCCTAACCTAAAACGAATCCATCTTCCGTTCATTATTCGATATGGTGGCGACATATTTCTAATTTGCGAACATGTCGTATCGGTTGTGAGGTTGGACTAGATTTTTACGAGCGAGCGGAGCGAGCGAGCAACGGTCACAACTTCCAAGCTATACATATACCATATATTGCCTTGCATATATTTCGTGCTAGTACCTAATTTTGTCAGCCATTTCGGACATCACATTGCACTGTACTATGAGGAAACGGTACTAATTTTGTGAAACTATTGGTAAACCGTAAACATTTGTCAGAAGGCAATAGGATAAAGACTTCCGGCTCCTCGGGCTGGTGCGAATATTTCAATGTCCGTATGTGCCAAACCGTTGGTTTGTGACACACCTTTACGCGTCTCTCGCTCGCTGCGCTCGCACGAAAGCTATAGCCTAACCTAAAACCAATCCATATTGCGTTCAGTATTTCATGTGATGGCGACATATTTCAAATTTGCGAACGTGTCTGATCGGTTGTGAGGTTGGACTTGATTTTTACGAGCGAGCGGAGCGAGCTAGCAACGGTCACAATTTCCAAGCTATACATATACCATATATTGCCTTACATATATTTCGTGCTAGTACCTAATTTTGTCAGCCATTTCGGACATCACATTGCACTGTACTATGTGGAAATAGTACTATATATGTGAAACTATTCATAAACTGTAAACATGTGTCGGTAGGCAATAGGATAAATACTTCCGGCTCATCGGGCTGGTGCGAATATTTCAATGTCCGTATGTGCCAAACCGTTGGTTTGTGACACACCTTTACGCGTCTCTCGCTCGCTGCGCTCGCACGAAGGCTATAGCCTAACCCAAAACCAATCCATCTTCCGTTCATTATTCGATATGGTGGCGACATATTTCAAATTTGCGAACGTGTCGGATCGGTTGTGAGGGTGTACTAGATTTTTTACAAGCGAGCGGAGCGAGCGAGCAACGGTCACAACTTCCAAGCTATACAAATACCATATATTGCCTTGCATATATTTCGTGTTATTACATAATTTTGTCAGCCATTTCGGACATCACATTGCACTGTACTATGTGGAAATAGTACTATATATGTGAAACTATTCATAAACTGTAAACATGTGTCGGTAGGCAATAGGATAAATACTTCCGGCTCATCGGGCTGGTGCGAATATTTCAATGTCCGTATATGCCAAACCGTTGGTTTGTGACACACCTTTACGCGTCTCTCGCTCGCTGCGCTCGCACGAAGGCTATAGCCTAACCCAAAACCAATCCATCTTCCGTTCATTATTCGATATGGTGGCGACATATTTCAAATTTGCGAACGTGTCGGATCGGTTGTGAGGGTGTACTAGATTTTTTACGAGCGAGCGGAGCGAGCGAGCAACGGTCACAACTTCCAAGCTATACAAATACCATATATTGCCTTGCATATATTTCGTGTTATTACATAATTTTGTCAGCCATTTCGGACATCACATTGCACTGTACTATGTGGAAATAGTACTATTTATGTTTAACTATTGGTAAACTGTAAACATTTGTCAGTAGCAATAGGATAAAGACTTCCGGTTCCTCGGGCTGGTGCGAATATATCAATGTCCGTATGTGCCAAACCGATGGTTTGTGACACACCTTTACGCATCTCTCGCTCGCTGCGCTCGCTCGAAAACTATAGCCTAACCTAAAACCAATCGATATTGCGTTGAGTATTTCATATGATGGCGACATATTTCAAATTTGCGAACGTGTCGGATCGGTTGTGAGGTTGGACTAGATTTTTACGAGCGAGCGGAGCGAGCGAGCGGAGCGAGCGAGCGGAGCGAGCGAGCGGAGCGAGCGAGCAACGGTCACAATTTCCAAGCTATACATATACCATATATTGCCTTGCATATATTTCGTGCTAGTACCTAATTTTGTCATCCATTTCGGACATCACATTGCACTGTACTATGTGGAAATAGTACTATTTATGTGAAACTATTCGTAAACTGTAAACATTTATCAGAAGGCAATAGGATAAAGACTTCCGGCTCCTCGGGCTGGTGCGAATATTTCAATGTCCGTATGTGCCAAACCGTTGGTTTGTGACACACCTTTACGCGTCTCTCGCTCGCTGCGCTCGCACGAAGGCTATAGCCTAACCCAAAACCAATCCATCTTCCGTTCATTATTCGATATGGTGGCGACATATTTCAAATTTGCGAACGTGTCGGATCGGTTGTGAGGGTGTACTAGATTTTTTACAAGCGAGCGGAGCGAGCGAGCAACGGTCACAACTTCCAAGCTATACAAATACCATATATTGCCTTGCATATATTTCGTGTTATTACATAATTTTGTCAGCCATTTCGGACATCACATTGCACTGTACTATGTGGAAATAGTACTATATATGTGAAACTATTCATAAACTGTAAACATGTGTCGGTAGGCAATAGGATAAATACTTCCGGCTCATCGGGCTGGTGCGAATATTTCAATGTCCGTATATGCCAAACCGTTGGTTTGTGACACACCTTTACGCGTCTCTCGCTCGCTGCGCTCGCACGAAGGCTATAGCCTAACCCAAAACCAATCCATCTTCCGTTCATTATTCGATATGGTGGCGACATATTTCAAATTTGCGAACGTGTCGGATCGGTTGTGAGGGTGTACTAGATTTTTTACGAGCGAGCGGAGCGAGCGAGCAACGGTCACAACTTCCAAGCTATACAAATACCATATATTGCCTTGCATATATTTCGTGTTATTACATAATTTTGTCAGCCATTTCGGACATCACATTGCACTGTACTATGTGGAAATAGTACTATTTATGTTTAACTATTGGTAAACTGTAAACATTTGTCAGTAGCAATAGGATAAAGAGTTCCGGCTCATCGGGCTGGTGCGAATATTTCAATGTCCGTATGTGCCAAACCGTTGGTTTGTGACACACCTTTACGCGTCTCTCGCTCGCTGCGCTCGCTCGAAAACTATAGCCTAACCTAAAACCAATCGATATTGCGTTGAGTATTTCATATGATGGCGACATATTTCAAATTTGCGAACGTGTCGGATCGGTTGTGAGGTTGGACTAGATTTTTACGAGCGAGCGGAGCGAGCGAGCAACGGTCACAATTTCCAAGCTATACATATACCATATATTGCCTTGCATATATTTCGTGCTAGTACCTAATTTTGTCATCCATTTCGGACATCACATTGCTCTGTACTATGTGGAAATAGTACTATTTATGTGAAACTATTCGTAAACTGTAAACATGTGTCGGTAGACAACAGGATAAAGACTTCCGGCTCCTCGGGCTGGTGCGAATATTTCAATGTCCGTATGTGCCAAACCGTTGGTTTGTGACACACCTTTACGCGTCTCTCGCTCGCTGCGCTCGCACGAAAGCTATAGCCTAACCTAAAACCAATCCATCTTCCGTTCATTATTCGATATGGTGGCGACATATTTCAAATTTGCGGACGTGTCGGATCGGTTGTGAGGGTGGACTAGATTTTTACGAGCGAGCGGAGCGAGCGAGCAACGGTCACAACTTCCAAGCTATACATATACCTTATATTGCCTTCCATATATTTCGTGTTATTACCTAATTTTGTCAGCCATTTCGGACATCACATTGCACTGTACTATGAGGAAATAGTACTATTTATGTGAAACTATTCATAAACTGTAAACATGTGTCGGTAGGCAATAGGATAAATACTTCCGGCTCCTCGGGCTGGTGCGAATATTTCAATGTCCGTATGTGCCAAACCGTTGGTTTATGACACACCTATACGCGTCTCTCGCTCGCTGCGCTTGCTCGAAAACTATAGCCTAACCTAAAACCAATCCATCTTGCGTTCATTATTCGATATGATGGCGACATATTTCAAATTTGCGAACGTGTCGGATCGGTTGTGGGATTGGACTAGATTTTTACGAGCGAGCGGAGCGAGCGAGCAACGGTCACAATTTCCAAGCTATACATATACCTTATATTGCCTTCCATATATTTCGTGTTATTACCTAATTTTGTCAGCAATTTCGGACATCACGTTGCACTGTACTATGAGGAAACGGTACTAATTATGTGAAACTATTGGTAAACCGTAAACATTTGTCAGAAGGCAATAGGATAAAGACTTCCGGTTCCTCGGGCTGGTGCGAATATATCAATGTCCGTATGTGCCAAACCGATAGTTTGTGACACACCTTTACGCGTCTCTCGCTCGCTGCGCTCGCTCGAAAACTATAGCCTAACCTAAAACCAATCCATATTGCGTTGAGTATTTCATATGATGGCGACATATTTCAAATTTGCGAACGTGTCGGATCGGTTGTGAGGGTGGACTAGATTTTTACGAGCGAGCGGAGCGAGCGAGCAACGGTCACAACATCAAAGCTATACAAATACCATATATTGCCTTGCATATATTTCGTGTTATTACCTAATTTTGTCAGCCATTTCGGACATCACATTGTACTGTACTATGTGGAAATAGTACTATTTATGTGAAACTATTGGTAAACTGTAAACATTCGTCAGTAGCAATGGGATAAAGATTTCCGGCTCCTCGGGCTGGTGCGAATATTTCAATGTCCGTATGTGCCAAACCGTTGGTTTATGACACACCTTTACGCGTCTTTCGCTCGCTGCGCTCGCTCGAAAACTATAGCCTAACCTAAAACCAATCGATATTGCGTTGAGTATTTCATATGATGGCGACATATTTCAAATTTGCGAACGTGTCGGATCGGTTGTGAGGTTGGACTAGATTTTTACGAGCGTGCGGAGCGAGCGAGCAACGGTCACAATTTCCGAGCTATACATATACCATATATTGCCTTGCACATATTTCGTGCTAGTACCTAACTTTGTCATCCATTTCGGACATCACATTGCACTGTACTATGTGGAAATAGTACTATTTATGTGAAACCATTTGTAAACTGTAAACATGTGTCGGTAGACAACAGGATAAAGACTTCCGGCTCCTCGGGCTGGTGCGAATAATTCAATGTCCGTATGTGCCAAACCGTTGGTTTGTGACACACCTTTACGCGTCTCTCGCTCGCTGCGCTAGCACGAAAGCTATAGCCTAACCTAAAACCAATCCATCTTCCGTTCATTATTCGATATGGTGGCGACATATTTCAAATTTGCGGACGTGTCGGACCGGTTGTGAGGGTGGACTAGATTTTTACGAGCGAGCGGAGCGAGCGAGCAACGGTCACAACTTCCAAGCTATACATATACCTTATATTGCCTTCCATATATTTCGTGTTATTACCTAATTTTGTCAGCCATTTCGGACATCACATTGCACTGTACTATGAGGAAATAGTACTATTTATGTGAAACTATTCATAAACTGTAAACATGTGTCGGTAGGCAATAGGATAAATACTTCCGGCTCCTCGGGCTGGTGCGAATATTTCAATGTCCGTATGTGCCAAACCGTTGGTTTATGACACACCTATACGCGTCTCTCGCTCTCTGCGCTTGCTCGAAAACTATAGCCTAACCTAAAACCAATCCATCTTGCGTTCATTATTCGATATGATGGCGACATATTTCAAATTTGCGAACGTGTCGGATCGGTTGTGGGGTTGGACTAGATTTTTACGAGCGAGCGGAGCGAGCGAGCAACGGTCACAATTTCCAAGCTATACATATACCTTATATTGCCTGCCATATATTTCGTGTTATTACCTAATTTTGTCAGCCATTTCGGACATCACGTTGCACTGTACTATGAGGAAGCGGTACTAATTATGTGAAACTATTCATAAACTGTAAACATGTGTCGGTAGGCAATAGGATAAATACTTCCGGCTCATCGGGCTGGTGCGAATATTTCAATGTCCGTATGTGCCAAACCGTTGGTTTATGACACACCTTTACGCATCTCTCGCTCGCTGCGCTCGCTCGAAAGCTATAGCCTAACCTAAAACCAATCCATCCTCCGTTCATTATTCGATATGGTGGCGACATATTTCAAATTTGCGAACTTGTCGGATCGGTTGTGAGGGTGGACTAGATTTTTACGAGCGAGCGGAGCGAGCGAGCAACGGTCACAACATCAAAGCTATACAAATACCATATATTGCCTTGCATATATTTCGTGTTATTACCTAATTTTGTCAGCCATTTCGGACATCACATTGTACTGTACTATGTGGAAATAGTACTATTTATGTGAAACTATTGGTAAACTGTAAACATTCGTCAGTAGCAATAGGATAAAGATTTCCGGCTCCTCGGGCTGGTGCGAATATTTCAATGTCCGTATGTGCCAAACCGTTGGTTTATGACACACCTTTACGCGTCTCTCGCTCGCTGCGCTCGCTCGAAAACTATAGCCTAACCTAAAACCAATCTATATTGAGTTGAGTATTTCATATGATGGCGACATATTTCAAATTTGCGAACGTGTCCGATCGGTTGTGAGGTTGGACTAGATTTTTACGAGCGAGCGGAGCGAGCGAGCAACGGTCACAATTTCCAAGCTATACATATACCATATATTGCCTTGCATATATTTCGTGTTATTACCTAATTTTGTCAGCCATTTCGGACATCACATTGTATTGTACTACGTGGAAATAGTACTATTTATGTGAAACTATTGGTAAACTGTAAACATTCGTCAGTAGCAATAGGTTAAATACTTCCGGCTCATCGGGCTGGTGCGAATATTTCAATGTCCGTATGTGCCAAACCGTTGGTTTATGACACACCTTTACGCATCTCTCGCTCGCTGCGCTCGCTCGAAAACTATAGCCTAACCTAAAACCAATCCACCTTGCGTTCATTATTCGATATGAGGGCGACATATTTCAAATTTGCGAACGTGTCGGATCGGTTGTGAGGTTGGACTAGATTTTTACGAGCGAGCGGAGCGAGCGAGCAACGGTCACAAATTCCAAGCTATACATATACCATATATTGCCTTGCATATATTTCGTGCTAGTACCTAATTTTGTCAGCCATTTCGGACATCACATTGCACTGTACTATGAGGAAACGGTACTAATTATGTGAAACTATTGGTTAACCGTAAACATTTGTCAGAAGGCAATAGGATAAAGACTTCCGGTTCCTCGGGCTGGTGCGAATATATCAATGTCCGTATGTGCCAAACCGATGGTTTGTGACACACCTTTACGCGTCTCTCGTTCGCTGCGCTCGCACGAAAGCTATAGCCTAACCTAAAACCAATCCATCTTCCGTTCATTATTCGATATGGTGGCGACATATTTCAAATTTGCGAACGTGTGGGATCGGTTGTGAGGTTGGACTAGATTTTTACGAGCGAGCGGAGCGAGCGAGCAACGGTCACAACTTCCAAGCTATACAAATACCATATATTGCCCTGCATATATTTCGTGTTATTACATAATTTTGTCAGCCATTTCGGACATCACATTGCACTGTACTATGTGGAAATAGTACTATTTATGTGAAACTATTGGTAAACTGTAAACATTTGTCAGTAGCAATAGGATAAAGACTTCCGGCTCCTCGGGCTGGTGCGAATATTTCAATGTCCGTATGTGCCAAACCGTTGGTTTGTGACACACCTTTACGCGTCTCTCGCTCGCTGCGCTCGCTCGAAAACTATAGCCTAACCTAAAACCAATCCATATTGCGTTGAGTATTTCATATGATGGCGACATATTTCAAATTTGCGAACGTGTCCGATCGGTTGTGAGGTTGGACTAGATTTTTACGAGCGAGCGGAGCGAGCGAGCAACGGTCACAATTTCCAAGCTATACATATACCATATATTGCCTTGCATATATTTCGTGCTAGTACCTAATTTTGACATCCATTTCGGACATCACATTGCACTGTACTATGTGGAAATAGTACTATTTATGTAAAACTATTCATAAACTGTAAACATGTGTCGGTAGGCAATAGGATAAATACTTCCGGCTCCTCGGGCTGGTGCGAATATTTCAATGTCCGTATGTGCCAAACCGTTGGTTTGTGACACACCTTTACGCGTCTCTCGCTCGCTGCGCTCGCACGAAGGCTATAGCCTAACCCAAAACCAATCCATCTTCCGTTCATTATTCGATATGGTGGCGACATATTTCAAATTTGCGAACGTGTCGGATCGGTTGTGAGGGTGTACTAGATTTTTTACAAGCGAGCGGAGCGAGCGAGCAACGGTCACAACTTCCAAGCTATACAAATACCATATATTGCCTTGCATATATTTCGTGTTATTACATAATTTTGTCAGCCATTTCGGACATCACATTGCACTGTACTATGTGGAAATAGTACTATATATGTGAAACTATTCATAAACTGTAAACATGTGTCGGTAGGCAATAGGATAAATACTTCCGGCTCATCGGGCTGGTGCGAATATTTCAATGTCCGTATATGCCAAACCGTTGGTTTGTGACACACCTTTACGCGTCTCTCGCTCGCTGCGCTCGCACGAAGGCTATAGCCTAACCCAAAACCAATCCATCTTCCGTTCATTATTCGATATGGTGGCGACATATTTCAAATTTGCGAACGTGTCGGATCGGTTGTGAGGGTGTACTAGATTTTTTACGAGCGAGCGGAGCGAGCGAGCAACGGTCACAACTTCCAAGCTATACAAATACCATATATTGCCTTGCATATATTTCGTGTTATTACATAATTTTGTCAGCCATTTCGGACATCACATTGCACTGTACTATGTGGAAATAGTACTATTTATGTTTAACTATTGGTAAACTGTAAACATTTGTCAGTAGCAATAGGATAAAGACTTCCGGTTCCTCGGGCTGGTGCGAATATATCAATGTCCGTATGTGCCAAACCGATGGTTTGTGACACACCTTTACGCGTCTCTCGCTCGCTGCGCTCGCTCGAAAACTATAGCCTAACCTAAAACCAATCGATATTGCGTTGAGTATTTCATATGATGGCGACATATTTCAAATTTGCGAACGTGTCGGATCGGTTGTGAGGTTGGACTAGATTTTTACGAGCGAGCGGAGCGAGCGAGCAACGGTCACAATTTCCAAGCTATACATATACCATATATTGCCTTGCATATATTTCGTGCTAGTACCTAATTTTGTCATCCATTTCGGACATCACATTGCACTGTACTATGTGGAAATAGTACTATTTATGTGAAACTATTCGTAAACTGTAAACATTTATCAGAAGGCAATAGGATAAAGACTTCCGGCTCCTCGGGCTGGTGCGAATATTTCAATGTCCGTATGTGCCAAACCGTTGGTTTGTGACACACCTTTACGCGTCTCTCGCTCGCTGCGCTCGCACGAAGGCTATAGCCTAACCCAAAACCAATCCATCTTCCGTTCATTATTCGATATGGTGGCGACATATTTCAAATTTGCGAACGTGTCGGATCGGTTGTGAGGGTGTACTAGATTTTTTACAAGCGAGCGGAGCGAGCGAGCAACGGTCACAACTTCCAAGCTATACAAATACCATATATTGCCTTGCATATATTTCGTGTTATTACATAATTTTGTCAGCCATTTCGGACATCACATTGCACTGTACTATGTGGAAATAGTACTATATATGTGAAACTATTCATAAACTGTAAACATGTGTCGGTAGGCAATAGGATAAATACTTCCGGCTCATCGGGCTGGTGCGAATATTTCAATGTCCGTATATGCCAAACCGTTGGTTTGTGACACACCTTTACGCGTCTCTCGCTCGCTGCGCTCGCACGAAGGCTATAGCCTAACCCAAAACCAATCCATCTTCCGTTCATTATTCGATATGGTGGCGACATATTTCAAATTTGCGAACGTGTCGGATCGGTTGTGAGGGTGTACTAGATTTTTTACGAGCGAGCGGAGCGAGCGAGCAACGGTCACAACTTCCAAGCTATACAAATACCATATATTGCCTTGCATATATTTCGTGTTATTACATAATTTTGTCAGCCATTTCGGACATCACATTGCACTGTACTATGTGGAAATAGTACTATTTATGTTTAACTATTGGTAAACTGTAAACATTTGTCAGTAGCAATAGGATAAAGAGTTCCGGCTCATCGGGCTGGTGCGAATATTTCAATGTCCGTATGTGCCAAACCGTTGGTTTGTGACACACCTTTACGCGTCTCTCGCTCGCTGCGCTCGCTCGAAAACTATAGCCTAACCTAAAACCAATCGATATTGCGTTGAGTATTTCATATGATGGCGACATATTTCAAATTTGCGAACGTGTCGGATCGGTTGTGAGGTTGGACTAGATTTTTACGAGCGAGCGGAGCGAGCGAGCAACGGTCACAATTTCCAAGCTATACATATACCATATATTGCCTTGCATATATTTCGTGCTAGTACCTAATTTTGTCATCCATTTCGGACATCACATTGCTCTGTACTATGTGGAAATAGTACTATTTATGTGAAACTATTCGTAAACTGTAAACATGTGTCGGTAGACAACAGGATAAAGACTTCCGGCTCCTCGGGCTGGTGCGAATATTTCAATGTCCGTATGTGCCAAACCGTTGGTTTGTGACACACCTTTACGCGTCTCTCGCTCGCTGCGCTCGCACGAAAGCTATAGCCTAACCTAAAACCAATCCATCTTCCGTTCATTATTCGATATGGTGGCGACATATTTCAAATTTGCGGACGTGTCGGATCGGTTGTGAGGGTGGACTAGATTTTTACGAGCGAGCGGAGCGAGCGAGCAACGGTCACAACTTCCAAGCTATACATATACCTTATATTGCCTTCCATATATTTCGTGTTATTACCTAATTTTGTCAGCCATTTCGGACATCACATTGCACTGTACTATGAGGAAATAGTACTATTTATGTGAAACTATTCATAAACTGTAAACATGTGTCGGTAGGCAATAGGATAAATACTTCCGGCTCCTCGGGCTGGTGCGAATATTTCAATGTCCGTATGTGCCAAACCGTTGGTTTATGACACACCTATACGCGTCTCTCGCTCGCTGCGCTTGCTCGAAAACTATAGCCTAACCTAAAACCAATCCATCTTGCGTTCATTATTCGATATGATGGCGACATATTTCAAATTTGCGAACGTGTCGGATCGGTTGTGGGATTGGACTAGATTTTTACGAGCGAGCGGAGCGAGCGAGCAACGGTCACAATTTCCAAGCTATACATATACCTTATATTGCCTTCCATATATTTCGTGTTATTACCTAATTTTGTCAGCAATTTCGGACATCACGTTGCACTGTACTATGAGGAAACGGTACTAATTATGTGAAACTATTGGTAAACCGTAAACATTTGTCAGAAGGCAATAGGATAAAGACTTCCGGTTCCTCGGGCTGGTGCGAATATATCAATGTCCGTATGTGCCAAACCGATAGTTTGTGACACACCTTTACGCGTCTCTCGCTCGCTGCGCTCGCTCGAAAACTATAGCCTAACCTAAAACCAATCCATATTGCGTTGAGTATTTCATATGATGGCGACATATTTCAAATTTGCGAACGTGTCGGATCGGTTGTGAGGGTGGACTAGATTTTTACGAGCGAGCGGAGCGAGCGAGCAACGGTCACAACATCAAAGCTATACAAATACCATATATTGCCTTGCATATATTTCGTGTTATTACCTAATTTTGTCAGCCATTTCGGACATCACATTGTACTGTACTATGTGGAAATAGTACTATTTATGTGAAACTATTGGTAAACTGTAAACATTCGTCAGTAGCAATGGGATAAAGATTTCCGGCTCCTCGGGCTGGTGCGAATATTTCAATGTCCGTATGTGCCAAACCGTTGGTTTATGACACACCTTTACGCGTCTTTCGCTCGCTGCGCTCGCTCGAAAACTATAGCCTAACCTAAAACCAATCGATATTGCGTTGAGTATTTCATATGATGGCGACATATTTCAAATTTGCGAACGTGTCGGATCGGTTGTGAGGTTGGACTAGATTTTTACGAGCGTGCGGAGCGAGCGAGCAACGGTCACAATTTCCGAGCTATACATATACCATATATTGCCTTGCACATATTTCGTGCTAGTACCTAACTTTGTCATCCATTTCGGACATCACATTGCACTGTACTATGTGGAAATAGTACTATTTATGTGAAACCATTTGTAAACTGTAAACATGTGTCGGTAGACAACAGGATAAAGACTTCCGGCTCCTCGGGCTGGTGCGAATAATTCAATGTCCGTATGTGCCAAACCGTTGGTTTGTGACACACCTTTACGCGTCTCTCGCTCGCTGCGCTAGCACGAAAGCTATAGCCTAACCTAAAACCAATCCATCTTCCGTTCATTATTCGATATGGTGGCGACATATTTCAAATTTGCGGACGTGTCGGACCGGTTGTGAGGGTGGACTAGATTTTTACGAGCGAGCGGAGCGAGCCAGCAACGGTCACAACTTCCAAGCTATACATATACCTTATATTGCCTTCCATATATTTCGTGTTATTACCTAATTTTGTCAGCCATTTCGGACATCACATTGCACTGTACTATGAGGAAATAGTACTATTTATGTGAAACTATTCATAAACTGTAAACATGTGTCGGTAGGCAATAGGATAAATACTTCCGGCTCCTCGGGCTGGTGCGAATATTTCAATGTCCGTATGTGCCAAACCGTTGGTTTATGACACACCTATACGCGTCTCTCGCTCTCTGCGCTTGCTCGAAAACTATAGCCTAACCTAAAACCAATCCATCTTGCGTTCATTATTCGATATGATGGCGACATATTTCAAATTTGCGAACGTGTCGGATCGGTTGTGGGGTTGGACTAGATTTTTACGAGCGAGCGGAGCGAGCGAGCAACGGTCACAATTTCCAAGCTATACATATACCTTATATTGCCTGCCATATATTTCGTGTTATTACCTAATTTTGTCAGCCATTTCGGACATCACGTTGCACTGTACTATGAGGAAGCGGTACTAATTATGTGAAACTGTTCATAAACTGTAAACATGTGTCGGTAGGCAATAGGATAAATACTTCCGGCTCATCGGGCTGGTGCGAATATTTCAATGTCCGTATGTGCCAAACCGTTGGTTTATGACACACCTTTACGCATCTCTCGCTCGCTGCGCTCGCTCGAAAGCTATAGCCTAACCTAAAACCAATCCATCCTCCGTTCATTATTCGATATGGTGGCGACATATTTCAAATTTGCGAACTTGTCGGATCGGTTGTGAGGGTGGACTAGATTTTTACGAGCGAGCGGAGCGAGCGAGCAACGGTCACAACATCAAAGCTATACAAATACCATATATTGCCTTGCATATATTTCGTGTTATTACCTAATTTTGTCAGCCATTTCGGACATCACATTGTACTGTACTATGTGGAAATAGTACTATTTATGTGAAACTATTGGTAAACTGTAAACATTCGTCAGTAGCAATAGGATAAAGATTTCCGGCTCCTCGGGCTGGTGCGAATATTTCAATGTCCGTATGTGCCAAACCGTTGGTTTATGACACACCTTTACGCGTCTCTCGCTCGCTGCGCTCGCTCGAAAACTATAGCCTAACCTAAAACCAATCTATATTGAGTTGAGTATTTCATATGATGGCGACATATTTCAAATTTGCGAACGTGTCCGATCGGTTGTGAGGTTGGACTAGATTTTTACGAGCGAGCGGAGCGAGCGAGCAACGGTCACAATTTCCAAGCTATACATATACCATATATTGCCTTGCATATATTTCGTGTTATTACCTAATTTTGTCAGCCATTTCGGACATCACATTGTATTGTACTACGTGGAAATAGTACTATTTATGTGAAACTATTGGTAAACTGTAAACATTCGTCAGTAGCAATAGGTTAAATACTTCCGGCTCATCGGGCTGGTGCGAATATTTCAATGTCCGTATGTGCCAAACCGTTGGTTTATGACACACCTTTACGCATCTCTCGCTCGCTGCGCTCGCTCGAAAACTATAGCCTAACCTAAAACCAATCCACCTTGCGTTCATTATTCGATATGAGGGCGACATATTTCAAATTTGCGAACGTGTCGGATCGGTTGTGAGGTTGGACTAGATTTTTACGAGCGAGCGGAGCGAGCGAGCAACGGTCACAAGTTCCAAGCTATACATATACCATATATTGCCTTGCATATATTTCGTGCTAGTACCTAATTTTGTCATCCATTTCGGACATCACATTGCACTGTACTATGTGGAAATAGTACCATTTATGTGAAACTATTCGTAAACTGTAAACATGTGTCGGTAGACAACAGGATAAAGACTTCCGGCTCCTCGGGCTGGTGCGAATATTTCAATGTCCGTATGTGCCAAACCGTTGGTTTGTGACACACCTTTACGCGTCTCTCGCTCGCTGCGCTCGCACGAAAGCTATAGCCTAACCTAAAACCAATCCATATTGCGTTCATTATTCGATATGATGGCGACATATTTCAAATTTGCGAACGTGTCGGATCGGTTGTGAGGTTGGACTAGATTTTTACGAGCGAGCGGAGCGAGCGAGCAACGGTCACAACTTCCAAGCTATACATATACCATATATTGCCTTGCATATATTTCGTGCTAGTACCTAATTTTGTCAGCCATTTCGGACATCACATTGCACTGTACTATGAGGAAACGGTACTAATTATGTGAAACTATTGGTTAACCGTAAACATTTGTCAGAAGGCAATAGGATAAAGACTTCCGGCTCCTCGGGCTGGTGCGAATATTTCAATGTCCGTATGTGCCAAACCGTTGGTTTGTGACACACCTTTACGCGAATCTCGCTCGCTGCGGTCGCACGAAAGCTATAGCCTAACCTAAAACCAATCCATCTTCCGTTCATTATTCGATATGGTGGCGACATATTTCTAATTAGCGAACATGTCGGATCGGTTGTGAGGTTGGACTAGATTTTTACGAGCGAGCGGAGCGAGCGAGCAAAGGTCACAACTTCCAAGCTATACATATACCATATATTGCCTTGCTTATATTTCGTGCTAGTACCTAATTTTGTCAGCCATTTCGGACATCACATTGCACTGTACTATGAGGAAACGGTACTAATTTTGTGAAACTATTGGTAAACCGTAAACATGTGTCGGTAGGCAATAGGATAAATACTTCCGGCTCATCGGGCTGGTGCGAATATTTCAATGTCCGTATGTGCCAAACCGTTGGTTTATGACACACCTTTACGCATCTCTCGCTCGCTGCGCTCGCTCGAAAGCTATAGCCTAACCTAAAACCAATCCATCCTCCGTTCATTATTCGATATGGTGGCGACATATTTCAAATTTGCGAACGTGTCCGATCGGTTGTGAGGTTGGACTAGATTTTTACGAGCGAGCGGAGCGAGCGAGCAACGGTCACAATTTCCAAGCTATACATATACCATATATTGCCTTGCATATATTTCGTGTTATTACCTAATTTTGTCAGCCATTTCGGACATCACATTGTATTGTACTACGTGGAAATAGTACTATTTATGTGAAACTATTGGTAAACTGTAAACATTCGTCAGTAGCAATAGGTTAAATACTTCCGGCTCATCGGGCTGGTGCGAATATTTCAATGTCCGTATGTGCCAAACCGTTGGTTTATGACACACCTTTACGCATCTCTCGCTCGCTGCGCTCGCTCGAAAACTATAGCCTAACCTAAAACCAATCCACCTTGCGTTCATTATTCGATATGAGGGCGACATATTTCAAATTTGCGAACGTGTCGGATCGGTTGTGAGGTTGGACTAGATTTTTACGAGCGAGCGGAGCGAGCGAGCAACGGTCACAAATTCCAAGCTATACATATACCATATATTGCCTTGCATATATTTCGTGCTAGTACCTAATTTTGTCATCCATTTCGGACATCACATTGCACTGTACTATGTGGAAATAGTACCATTTATGTGAAACTATTCGTAAACTGTAAACATGTGTCGGTAGACAACAGGATAAAGACTTCCGGCTCCTCGGGCTGGTGCGAATATTTCAATGTCCGTATGTGCCAAACCGTTGGTTTGTGACACACCTTTACGCGTCTCTCGCTCGCTGCGCTCGCACGAAAGCTATAGCCTAACCTAAAACCAATCCATATTGCGTTCATTATTCGATATGATGGCGACATATTTCAAATTTGCGAACGTGTCGGATCGGTTGTGAGGTTGGACTAGATTTTTACGAGCGAGCGGAGCGAGCGAGCAACGGTCACAACTTCCAAGCTATACATATACCATATATTGCCTTGCATATATTTCGTGCTAGTACCTAATTTTGTCAGCCATTTCGGACATCACATTGCACTGTACTATGAGGAAACGGTACTAATTATGTGAAACTATTGGTTAACCGTAAACATTTGTCAGAAGGCAATAGGATAAAGACTTCCGGCTCCTCGGGCTGGTGCGAATATTTCAATGTCCGTATGTGCCAAACCGTTGGTTTGTGACACACCTTTACGCGAATCTCGCTCGCTGCGGTCGCACGAAAGCTATAGCCTAACCTAAAACCAATCCATCTTCCGTTCATTATTCGATATGGTGGCGACATATTTCTAATTAGCGAACATGTCGGATCGGTTGTGAGGTTGGACTAGATTTTTACGAGCGAGCGGAGCGAGCGAGCAAAGGTCACAACTTCCAAGCTATACATATACCATATATTGCCTTGCTTATATTTCGTGCTAGTACCTAATTTTGTCAGCCATTTCGGACATCACATTGCACTGTACTATGAGGAAACGGTACTAATTTTGTGAAACTATTGGTAAACCGTAAACATGTGTCGGTAGGCAATAGGATAAATACTTCCGGCTCATCGGGCTGGTGCGAATATTTCAATGTCCGTATGTGCCAAACCGTTGGTTTATGACACACCTTTACGCATCTCTCGCTCGCTGCGCTCGCTCGAAAGCTATAGCCTAACCTAAAACCAATCCATCCTCCGTTCATTATTCGATATGGTGGCGACATATTTCAAATTTGCGAACTTGTCGGATCGGTTGTGAGGGTGGACTAGATTTTTACGAGCGAGCGGAGCGAGCGAGCAACGGTCACAACATCAAAGCTATACAAATACCATATATTGCCTTGCATATATTTCGTGTTATTACCTAATTTTGTCAGCCATTTCGGACATCACATTGTACTGTACTATGTGGAAATAGTACTATTTATGTGAAACTATTGGTAAACTGTAAACATTCGTCAGTAGCAATAGGATAAAGATTTCCGGCTCCTCGAGCTGGTGCGAATATTTCAATGTCCGTATGTGCGAAACCGTTGGTTTATGACACACCTTTACGCGTCTCTCGCTCGCTGCGCTCGCTCGAAAACTATAGCCTAACCTAAAACCAATCCATATTGAGTTGAGTATTTCATATGATGGCGACATATTTCAAATTTGCAAACGTGTCCGATCGGTTGTGAGGTTGGACTAGATTTTTACGAGCGAGCGGAGCGAGCGAGCAACGGTCACAATTTCCAAGCTATACATATACCATATATTGCCTTGCATATATTTCGTGCTAGTACCTAATTTTGTCATCCATTTCGGACATCACATTGCACTGTACTATGTGGAAATAGTACTATTTATGTGAAACTATTCATAAACTGTAAACATGTGTCGGTAGGCAATAGGATAAATACTTCCGGCTCATCGGGCTGGTGCGAATATTTCAATGTCCGTATGTGCCAAACCGTTGGTTTATTACACACCTTTACGCATCTCTCGCTCGCTGCGCTCGCTCGAAAGCTATAGCCTAACCTAAAACCAATCCATCCTCCGTTCATTATTCGATATGGTGGCGACATATTTCAAATTTGCGAACTTGTCGGATCGGTTGTGAGGGTGGACTAGATTTTTACGAGCGAGCGGAGCGAGCGAGCAACGGTCACAACATCAAAGCTATACAAATACCATATATTGCCTTGCATATATTTCGTGTTATTACCTAATTTTGTCAGCCATTTCGGACATCACATTGTACTGTACTATGTGGAAATAGTACTATTTATGTGAAACTATTGGTAAACTGTAAACATTCGTCAGTAGCAATAGGATAAAGATTTCCGGCTCCTCGAGCTGGTGCGAATATTTCAATGTCCGTATGTGCCAAACCGTTGGTTTATGACACACCTTTACGCGTCTCTCGCTCGCTGCGCTCGCTCGAAAACTATAGCCTAACCTAAAACCAATCCATATTGAGTTGAGTATTTCATATGATGGCGACATATTTCAAATTTGCAAACGTGTCCGATCGGTTGTGAGGTTGGACTAGATTTTTACGAGCGAGCGGAGCGAGCGAGCAACGGTCACAATTTCCAAGCTATACATATACCATATATTGCCTTGCATATATTTCGTGCTAGTACCTAATTTTGTCATCCATTTCGGACATCACATTGCACTGTACTATGTGGAAATAGTACTATTTATGTGAAACTATTCATAAACTGTAAACATGTGTCGGTAGGCAATAGGATAAATACTTCCGGCTCATCGGGCTGGTGCGAATATTTCAATGTCCGTATGTGCCAAACAGTTGGTTTATGACACACCTTTACGCATCTCTCGCTCGCTGCGCTCGCTCGAAAACTATAGCCTAACCTAAAACCAATACACCTTGCGTTCATTATTCGATATGATGGCGACATATTTCAAATTTGCGAACGTGTCGGATCGGTTGTGAGGTTGGACTAGATTTTTATGAGCGAGCGGAGCGAGCGAGCAACGGTCACATTTTCCAAGCTATACATATACCATATATTGCCTTGCATATATTTCGTGCTAGTACCTAATTTTGTCATCCATTTCGGACATCACATTGCACTGTACTATGTGGAAATAGTTCTATTTATGTGAAACTATTCGTAAACTGTAAACACGTGTCGGTAGACAACAGGATAAAGACTTCCGGCTCCTCGGGCTGGTGCGAATATTTCAATGTCCGTATGTACCAAACCGTTGGTTTGTGACACACCTTTACGCGTCCCTCGCTCGCTGCGCTCGCACGAAAGCTATAGCCTAACCTAAAACCAATACATCCTCCGTTCATTATTCGATATGGTGGCGACATATTTCAAATTTGCGAACGTGTCGGATCGGTTGTGAGGGTGGACTAGATTTTTACGAGCGAGCGGAGCGAGCGAGCAACGGTCACAACATCAAAGCTATACAAATACCATATATTGCCTTGCATATATTTCGTGTTATTACCTAATTTTGTCAGCCATTTCGGACATCACATTGTACTGTACTATGTGGAAATAGTACTATTTATGTGAAACTATTGGTAAACTGTAAACATTCGTCAGTAGCAGTAGGATAAAGATTTCCGGCTCCTCGGGCTGGTGCGAATATTTCAATGTCCGTATGTGCCACACCGTTGGTTTATGACACACCTTTACGCGTCTCTCGCTCGCTGCGCTCGCTCGAAAACTATAGCCTAACCTAAAACCAATCCATATTGAGTTGAGTATTTCATATGATGGCGACATATTTCAAATTTGCGAACGTGTCCGATCGGTTGTGAGGTTGGACTAGATTTTTACGAGCGAGCGGAGCGAGCGAGCAACGGTCACAATTTCCAAGCTATACATATACCATATATTGCCTTGCATATATTTCGTGCTAGTACCTAATTTTGTCAACCATTTCCGCCATCACATTGCACTGTACTATGTGGAAATAGTACTATTTATGTGAAACTATTCATAAACTGTAAACATGTGTCGGTAGGCAATAGGATAAATACTTCCGGCTCATCGGGCTGGTGCGAATATTTCAATGTCCGTATGTGCCAAACCGTTGGTTTATGACACACGTTTACGCATCTCTCGCTCGCTGCGCTCGCTCGAAAACTATAGCCTAACCTAAAACCAATACACCTTGCGTTCATTATTCGATATGATGGCGACATATTTCAAATTTGCGAACGTGTCGGATCGGTTGTGAGGTTGGACTAGATTTTTAGGAGCGAGCGGAGCGAGCGAGCAACGGTCACAATTTCCAAGCTATACATATACCATATATTGCCTTGCATATATTTCGTGCTAGTACCTAATTTTGTCATCCACTTCGGACATCACATTGCATTGTACTATGTGGAAATAGTTCTATTTATGTGAAACTATTCGTAAACTGTAAACATGTGTCGGTAGACAACAGGATAAAGACTTCCGGCTCCTCGGGCTGGTGCGAATATTTCAATGTCCGTATGTGCCAAACCGTTGGTTTGTGACACACCTTTACGCGTCTCTCGCTCGCTGCGGTCGCACGAAAGCTATAGCCTAACCTAAAACCAATCCATCTTCCGTTCATTATTCGATATGGTGGCGACATATTTCAAATTTGCGAACGTGTCGGATCGGTTGTGAGGGTGGAATAGATTTTTACGAGCGAGCGGAGCGAGCGAGCAACGGTCACAACATCAAAGCTATACAAGTACCATATATTGCCTTGCATATATTTCGTGCTAGTACCTAATTTTGTCATCCATTTCGGACATCACATTGCACTGTACTATGTGGAAATAGTACTATTTATGTGAAACTATTCGTAAACTGTAAACATGTGTCGGTAGACAACAGGATAAAGACTTCCGGCTCCTCGGGCTGGTGCGAATATTTCAATGTCCGTATGTGCCAAACCGTTGGTTTATGACACACGTTTACGCATCTCTCGCTCGCTGCGCTCGCTCGAAAACTATAGCCTAACCTAAAACCAATACACCTTGCGTTCATTATTCGATATGATGGCGACATATTTCAAATTTGCGAACGTGTCGGATCGGTTGTGAGGTTGGACTAGATTTTTAGGAGCGAGCGGAGCGAGCGAGCAACGGTCACAATTTCCAAGCTATACATATACCATATATTGCCTTGCACATATTTCGTGCTAGTACCTAACTTTGTCATCCATTTCGATCATCACATTGCACTGTACTATGTGGAAATAGTACTATTTATGTGAAACCATTTGTAAACTGTAAACATGTGTCGGTAGACAACAGGATAAAGACTTCCGGCTCCTCGGGCTGGTGCGAATAATTCAATGTCCGTATGTGCCAAACCGTTGGTTTGTGACACACCTTTACGCGTCTCTCGCTCGCTGCGCTAGCACGAAAGCTATAGCCTAACCTAAAACCAATCCATCTTCCGTTCATTATTCGATATGGTGGCGACATATTTCAAATTTGCGGACGTGTCGGACCGGTTGTGAGGGTGGACTAGATTTTTACGAGCGAGCGGAGCGAGCGAGCAACGGTCACAACTTCCAAGCTATACATATACCTTATATTGCCTTCCATATATTTCGTGTTATTACCTAATTTTGTCAGCCATTTCGGACATCACATTGCACTGTACTATGAGGAAATAGTACTATTTATGTGAAACTATTCATAAACTGTAAACATGTGTCGGTAGGCAATAGGATAAATACTTCCGGCTCCTCGGGCTGGTGCGAATATTTCAATGTCCGTATGTGCCAAACCGTTGGTTTATGACACACCTATACGCGTCTCTCGCTCTCTGCGCTTGCTCGAAAACTATAGCCTAACCTAAAACCAATCCATCTTGCGTTCATTATTCGATATGATGGCGACATATTTCAAATTTGCGAACGTGTCGGATCGGTTGTGGGGTTGGACTAGATTTTTACGAGCGAGCGGAGCGAGCGAGCAACGGTCACAATTTCCAAGCTATACATATACCTTATATTGCCTGCCATATATTTCGTGTTATTACCTAATTTTGTCAGCCATTTCGGACATCACGTTGCACTGTACTATGAGGAAGCGGTACTAATTATGTGAAACTATTCATAAACTGTAAACATGTGTCGGTAGGCAATAGGATAAATACTTCCGGCTCATCGGGCTGGTGCGAATATTTCAATGTCCGTATGTGCCAAACCGTTGGTTTATGACACACCTTTACGCATCTCTCGCTCGCTGCGCTCGCTCGAAAGCTATAGCCTAACCTAAAACCAATCCATCCTCCGTTCATTATTCGATATGGTGGCGACATATTTCAAATTTGCGAACTTGTCGGATCGGTTGTGAGGGTGGACTAGATTTTTACGAGCGAGCGGAGCGAGCGAGCAACGGTCACAACATCAAAGCTATACAAATACCATATATTGCCTTGCATATATTTCGTGTTATTACCTAATTTTGTCAGCCATTTCGGACATCACATTGTACTGTACTATGTGGAAATAGTACTATTTATGTGAAACTATTGGTAAACTGTAAACATTCGTCAGTAGCAATAGGATAAAGATTTCCGGCTCCTCGGGCTGGTGCGAATATTTCAATGTCCGTATGTGCCAAACCGTTGGTTTATGACACACCTTTACGCGTCTCTCGCTCGCTGCGCTCGCTCGAAAACTATAGCCTAACCTAAAACCAATCTATATTGAGTTGAGTATTTCATATGATGGCGACATATTTCAAATTTGCGAACGTGTCCGATCGGTTGTGAGGTTGGACTAGATTTTTACGAGCGAGCGGAGCGAGCGAGCAACGGTCACAATTTCCAAGCTATACATATACCATATATTGCCTTGCATATATTTCGTGTTATTACCTAATTTTGTCAGCCATTTCGGACATCACATTGTACTGTACTACGTGGAAATAGTACTATTTATGCGAAACTATTGGTAAACTGTAAACATTCGTCAGTAGCAATAGGTTAAATACTTCCGGCTCATCGGGCTGGTGCGAATATTTCAATGTCCGTATGTGCCAAACCGTTGGTTTATGACACACCTTTACGCATCTCTCGCTCGCTGCGCTCGCTCGAAAACTATAGCCTAACCTAAAACCAATCCACCTTGCGTTCATTATTCGATATGAGGGCGACATATTTCAAATTTGCGAACGTGTCGGATCGGTTGTGAGGTTGGACTAGATTTTTACGAGCGAGCGGAGCGAGCGAGCAACGGTCACAAATTCCAAGCTATACATATACCATATATTGCCTTGCATATATTTCGTGCTAGTACCTAATTTTGTCATCCATTTCGGACATCACATTGCACTGTACTATGTGGAAATAGTACCATTTATGTGAAACTATTCGTAAACTGTAAACATGTGTCGGTAGACAACAGGATAAAGACTTCCGGCTCCTCGGGCTGGTGCGAATATTTCAATGTCCGTATGTGCCAAACCGTTGGTTTGTGACACACCTTTACGCGTCTCTCGCTCGCTGCGCTCGCACGAAAGCTATAGCCTAACCTAAAACCAATCCATATTGCGTTCATTATTCGATATGATGGCGACATATTTCAAATTTGCGAACGTGTCGGATCGGTTGTGAGGTTGGACTAGATTTTTACGAGCGAGCGGAGCGAGCGAGCAACGGTCACAACTTCCAAGCTATACATATACCATATATTGCCTTGCATATATTTCGTGCTAGTACCTAATTTTGTCAGCCATTTCGGACATCACATTGCACTGTACTATGAGGAAACGGTACTAATTATGTGAAACTATTGGTTAACCGTAAACATTTGTCAGAAGGCAATAGGATAAAGACTTCCGGCTCCTCGGGCTGGTGCGAATATTTCAATGTCCGTATGTGCCAAACCGTTGGTTTGTGACACACCTTTACGCGAATCTCGCTCGCTGCGGTCGCACGAAAGCTATAGCCTAACCTAAAACCAATCCATCTTCCGTTCATTATTCGATATGGTGGCGACATATTTCTAATTAGCGAACATGTCGGATCGGTTGTGAGGTTGGACTAGATTTTTACGAGCGAGCGGAGCGAGCGAGCAAAGGTCACAACTTCCAAGCTATACATATACCATATATTGCCTTGCTTATATTTCGTGCTAGTACCTAATTTTGTCAGCCATTTCGGACATCACATTGCACTGTACTATGAGGAAACGGTACTAATTTTGTGAAACTATTGGTAAACCGTAAACATGTGTCGGTAGGCAATAGGATAAATACTTCCGGCTCATCGGGCTGGTGCGAATATTTCAATGTCCGTATGTGCCAAACCGTTGGTTTATGACACACCTTTACGCATCTCTCGCTCGCTGCGCTCGCTCGAAAGCTATAGCCTAACCTAAAACCAATCCATCCTCCGTTCATTATTCGATATGGTGGCGACATATTTCAAATTTGCGAACTTGTCGGATCGGTTGTGAGGGTGGACTAGATTTTTACGAGCGAGCGGAGCGAGCGAGCAACGGTCACAACATCAAAGCTATACAAATACCATATATTGCCTTGCATATATTTCGTGTTATTACCTAATTTTGTCAGCCATTTCGGACATCACATTGTACTGTACTATGTGGAAATAGTACTATTTATGTGAAACTATTGGTAAACTGTAAACATTCGTCAGTAGCAATAGGATAAAGATTTCCGGCTCCTCGAGCTGGTGCGAATATTTCAATGTCCGTATGTGCGAAACCGTTGGTTTATGACACACCTTTACGCGTCTCTCGCTCGCTGCGCTCGCTCGAAAACTATAGCCTAACCTAAAACCAATCCATATTGAGTTGAGTATTTCATATGATGGCGACATATTTCAAATTTGCAAACGTGTCCGATCGGTTGTGAGGTTGGACTAGAATTTTACGAGCGAGCGGAGCGAGCGAGCAACGGTCACAATTTCCAAGCTATACATATACCATATATTGCCTTGCATATATTTCGTGCTAGTACCTAATTTTGTCATCCATTTCGGACATCACATTGCACTGTACTATGTGGAAATAGTACTATTTATGTGAAACTATTCATAAACTGTAAACATGTGTCGGTAGGCAATAGGATAAATACTTCCGGCTCATCGGGCTGGTGCGAATATTTCAATGTCCGTATGTGCCAAACCGTTGGTTTATTACACACCTTTACGCATCTCTCGCTCGCTGCGCTCGCTCAAAAGCTATAGCCTAACCTAAAACCAATCCATCCTCCGTTCATTATTCGATATGGTGGCGACATATTTCAAATTTGCGAACTTGTCGGATCGGTTGTGAGGGTGGACTAGATTTTTACGAGCGAGCGGAGCGAGCGAGCAACGGTCACAACATCAAAGCTATACAAATACCATATATTGCCTTGCATATATTTCGTGTTATTACCTAATTTTGTCAGCCATTTCGGACATCACATTGTACTGTACTATGTGGAAATAGTACTATTTATGTGAAACTATTGGTAAACTGTAAACATTCGTCAGTAGCAATAGGATAAAGATTTCCGGCTCCTCGAGCTGGTGCGAATATTTCAATGTCCGTATGTGCCAAACCGTTGGTTTATGACACACCTTTACGCGTCTCTCGCTCGCTGCGCTCGCTCGAAAACTATAGCCTAACCTAAAACCAATCCATATTGAGTTGAGTATTTCATATGATGGCGACATATTTCAAATTTGCAAACGTGTCCGATCGGTTGTGAGGTTGGACTAGATTTTTACGAGCGAGCGGAGCGAGCGAGCAACGGTCACAATTTCCAAGCTATACATATACCATATATTGCCTTGCATATATTTCGTGCTAGTACCTAATTTTGTCATCCATTTCGGACATCACATTGCACTGTACTATGTGGAAATAGTACTATTTATGTGAAACTATTCATAAACTGT
Source organism: Bombus affinis (assembly GCF_024516045.1). Classification (NCBI taxonomy): domain Eukaryota; kingdom Metazoa; phylum Arthropoda; class Insecta; order Hymenoptera; family Apidae; genus Bombus; species Bombus affinis. The sequence continues at coordinate 8,181 of NW_026109000.1, read as the reverse complement.
AAACATGTGTCGGTAGGCAATAGGATAAATACTTCCGGCTCATCGGGCTGGTGCGAATATTTCAATGTCCGTATGTGCCAAACAGTTGGTTTATGACACACCTTTACGCATCTCTCGCTCGCTGCGCTCGCTCGAAAACTATAGCCTAACCTACAACCAATACACCTTGCGTTCATTATTCGATATGATGGCGACATATTTCAAATTTGCGAACGTGTCGGATCGGTTGTGAGGTTGGACTAGATTTTTATGAGCGAGCGGAGCGAGCGAGCAACGGTCACATTTTCCAAGCTATATATATACCATATATTGCCTTGCATATATTTCGTGCTAGTACCTAATTTTGTCATCCATTTCGGACATCACATTGCACTGTACTATGTGGAAATAGTTCTATTTATGTGAAACTATTCGTAAACTGTAAACATGTGTCGGTAGACAACAGGATAAAGACTTCCGGCTCCTCGGGCTGGTGCGAATATTTCAATGTCCGTATGTACCAAACCGTTGGTTTGTGACACACCTTTACGCGTCCCTCGCTCGCTGCGCTCGCACGAAAGCTATAGCCTAACCTAAAACCAATACATCCTCCGTTCATTATTCGATATGGTGGCGACATATTTCAAATTTGCGAACGTGTCGGATCGGTTGTGAGGTTGGACTAGATTTTTATGAGCGAGCGGAGCGAGCGAGCAACGGTCACATTTTCCAAGCTATACATATACCATATATTGCCTTGCATATATTTCGTGCTAGTACCTAATTTTGTCAACCATTTCGGACATCACATTGCACTGTACTATGTGGAAATAGTACTATTTATGTGAAACTATTCATAAACTGTAAACATGTGTCGGTAGGCAATAGGATAAATACTTCCGGCTCATCGGGCTGGTGCGAATATTTCAATGTCCGTATGTGCCAAACCGTTGGTTTATGACACACGTTTACGCATCTCTCGCTCGCTGCGCTCGCTCGAAAACTATAGCCTAACCTAAAACCAATACACCTTGCGTTCATTATTCGATATGATGGCGACATATTTCAAATTTGCGAACGTGTCGGATCGGTTGTGAGGTTGGACTAGATTTTTAGGAGCGAGCGGAGCGAGCGAGCAACGGTCACAATTTCCAAGCTATACATATACCATATATTGCCTTGCATATATTTCGTGCTAGTACCTAATTTTGTCATCCACTTCGGACATCACATTGCATTGTACTATGTGGAAATAGTTCTATTTATGTGAAACTATTCGTAAACTGTAAACATGTGTCGGTAGACAACAGGATAAAGACTTCCGGCTCCTCGGGCTGGTGCGATGTCCGTATGTGCCAAACCGTTGGTTTGTGACACACCTTTACGCGTCTCTCGCTCGCTGCGGTCGCACGAAAGCTATAGCCTAACCTAAAACCAATCCATCTTCCGTTCATTAGTCGAGATGGTGGCGACATATTTCAAATTTGCGAACGTGTCGGATCGGTTGTGAGGGTGGAATAGATTTTTACGAGCGAGCGGAGCGAGCGAGCAACGGTCACAACATCAAAGCTATACAAGTACCATATATTGCCTTGCATATATTTCGTGCTAGTACCTAATTTTGTCATCCATTTCGGACATCACATTGCACTGTACTATGTGGAAATAGTACTATTTATGTGAAACTATTCGTAAACTGTAAACATGTGTCGGTAGACAACAGGATAAAGACTTCCGGCTCCTCGGGCTGGTGCGAATATTTCAATGTCCGTATGTGCCAAACCGTTGGTTTATGACACAGCTTTACGCGTCACTCGCTCGCTGCGCTCGCTCGAAAACTATAGCCTAACCTAAAACCAATCCATATTGCGTTCATTATTCGATATGATGGCGACATATTTCAAATTTGCGAACGTGTCTGATCGGTTGTGAGGTTGGACTAGATTTTACGAGCGAGCGGAGCGAGCGAGCAACGGTCACAACTTCCAAGCTATACATATACCATATATTGCCTTGCATATATTTCGTGCTAGTACCTAATTTTGTCAGCCATTTCGGACATCACATTGCACTGTACTATGAGGAAACGGTACTAATTATGTGAAACTATTGTTAACCGTAAACATTTGTCAGAAGGCAATAGGATAAAGACTTCCGGCTCCTCGGGCTGGCGCGAATATTTCAATGTCCGTATGTGCCAAACCGTTGGTTTATGACACACCTTTACGCGAATCTCGCTCGCTGCGGTCGCACGAAAGCTATAGCCTAACCTAAAACCAATCCATCTTCCGTTCATTATTCGATATGGTGGCGACATATTTCAAATTTGCGAACGTGTCGGATCGGTTGTGAGGGTGGAATAGATTTTTACGAGCGAGCGGAGCGAGCGAGCAACGGTCACAACATCAAAGCTATACAAATACCATATATTGCCTTGCATATATTTCGTGCTAGTACCTAATTTTGTCATCCATTTCGGACATCACATTGCACTGTACTATGTGGAAATAGTACTATTTATGTGAAACTATTCGTAAACTGTAAACATGTGTCGGTAGACAACAGGATAAAGACTTCCGGCTCCTCGGGCTGGTGCGAATATTTCAATGTCCGTATGTGCCAAACCGTGGTTTATGACACAGCTTTACGCGTCACTCGCTCGCTGCGCTCGCTCGAAACCTATAGCCTAACCTAAAACCAATCCATATTGCGTTCATTATTCGATATGATGGCGACATATTTCAAATTTGCGAACGTGTCTGATCGGTTGTGAGGTTGGACTAGATTTTTACGAGCGAGCGGAGCGAGCGAGCAACGGTCACAACTTCCAAGCTATACATATACCATATATTGCCTTGCATATAATTTCGTGCTAGTACCTAATTTTGTCAGCCATTTCGGACATCACATTGCACTGTACTATGAGGAAACGGTACTAATTATGTGAAACTATTGGTTAACCGTAAACATTTGTCAGAAGGCAATAGGATAAAGACTTCCGGCTCCTTGGGCTGGCGCGAATATTTCAATGTCCGTATGTGCCAAACCGTTGGTTTATGACACACCTTTACGCGAATCTCGCTCGCTGCGGTCGCACGAAAGCTATAGCCTAACCTAAAACCAATCCATCTTCCGTTCATTATTCGATATGGTGGCGACATATTTCTAATTAGGCGAACATGTCGGATCGGTTGTGAGGTTGGACTAGATTTTTACGAGCGAGCGGAGCGAGCGAGCAACGGTCACAACTTCCAAGCTATACATATACCATATATTGCCTTGCATATATTTCGTGCTAGTACCTAATTTTGTCAGCCATTTCGGACATCACATTGCACTGTACTATGAGGAAACGGTACTAATTTTGTGAAACTATTGGTAAACCGTAAACATTGTCAGAAGGCAATAGGATAAAGACTTCCGGCTCCTCGGGCTGGTGCGAATATTTCAATGTCCGTATGTGCCAAACCGTTGGTTTGTGACACACCTTTACGCGTCTCTCGCTCGCTGCGCTCGCACGAAAGCTATAGCCTAACCTAAAACCAATCCATCCTCCGTTCATTATTCGATATGGTGGCGACATATTTCAAATTTGCGAACGTGTCGGATCGGTTGTGAGGTTGGACTAGATTTTTACGAGCGAGCGGAGCGAGCGAGCAACGGTCACAACATCAAAGCTATACAAATACCATATATTGCCTTGCATATATTTCGTGTTATTACCTAATTTTGTCAGCCATTTCGGACATCACATTGTACTGTACTATGTGGAAATAGTACTATTTATGTGAACTATTGGTAAACTGTAAACATTCGTCAGTAGCAATAGGATAAAGACTTCCGGCTCCTCGGGCTGGTGCGAATATTTCAATGTCCGTATGTGCCAAACCGTTGGTGTATGACACACCTTTACGCGTCTCTCGCACGCTGCGCTCGCTCGAAAACTATAGCCTAACCTAAAACCAATCCATATTGCGTTGAGTATTTCATATGATGGCGACATATTTCAAATTTGCGAACGTGTCGGATCGGTTGTGAGGTTGGACTAGATTTTTACGAGCGAGCGGAACGAGCGAGCAACGGTCACAATTTCCCAGCTATACATATACCATATATTGCCTTGCATATATTTCGTGCTAGTACCTAATTTTGTCATCCATTTCGGACATCACATTGCACTGTACTATGCGGAAATAGTACTATTTATGTGAAACTATTCGTAAACTGTAAAACATGTGTCGGTAGACACAGGATAAAGACTTCCGGCTCTTCGGGCTAGTGCGAATATTTCAATGTCCGTATGTGCCAAACTGTTGGTTTATGACACACCTTTACGCGTCTCTCGCTCGCTGCGCTCGCTCGAAAACTATAGCCTAACCTAAAACCAATCCACCTTGCGTTCATTATTCGATATGATGGCGACATATTTCAAATTTGCGAACGTGTCGGATCGGTTGTGAGGGTGGACTAGATTTTTACGAGCGAGCGGAGCGAGCGAGCAACGGTCACAACATCAAAGCTATACCAAATACCATATATTGCCTTGCATATATTTCGTGTTATTACCTAATTTTGTCCAGCCATTTCGGACACACATTGTACTGTACTATGTGGAAATAGTACTATTTATGTGAAACTATTGGTAAACTGTAAACATTCGTCAGTAGCAATAGGATAAAGATTTCCGGCTCCTCGGGCTGGTGCGAATATTTCAATGTCCGTATGTGCCACACCGTTGGTTTATGACACACCTTTACGCGTCTCTCGCTCGCTGCGCTCGCTCGAAAACTATAGCCTAACCTAAAACCAATCCATATTGAGTTGAGTATTTCATATGATGGCGACATATTTCAAATTTGCGAACGTGTCGGATCGGTTGTGAGGTTGGACTAGATTTTACGAGCGAGCGGAGCGAGCGAGCAACGGTCACAATTTCCAAGCTATACATATACCATATATTGCCTTGCATATATTTCGTGCTAGTACCTAATTTTGTCATCCATTTCGGACATCACATTGCATTGTACTATGTGGAAATAGTTCTATTTATGTGAAACTATTCGTAAACTGTAAACATGTGTCGGTAGACAACAGGATAAAGACTTCCGCTCCTCGGGCTGGTGCGAATATTTCAATGTCCGTATGTGTCAAACCGTTGGTTTGTGACACACCTTTACGCGTCTCTCGCTCGCTGCGCTCGCCCGAAAGCTATAGCCTAACCTAAAACCAATCCATCTTCCGTTCATTATTCGATATGGTGGCGACATATTTCAAATTTGCGAACGTGTCGGATCGGTTGTGAGGTTGGACTAGATTTTTACGAGCGAGCGGAGCGAGCGAGCAACGGTCACAATTTCCAAGCTATACATATACCATATATTGCCTTGCATATATTTCGTGTTATTACCTAATTTTGTCAGCCATTTCGGACATCACATTGTACTGTACTATGTGGAAATAGTACTATTTATGTGAAACTATTGGTAAACTGTAACATTCGTCAGTAGCAATAGGATAAAGACTTCCGGCTCCTCGGGCTGGTGCGATATTTCAATGTCCGTATGTGCCAAACCGTTGGTTTATGACACACCTTTACGCATCTCTCGCTCGCTGCGCTCGCTCGAAAGCTATAGCCTAACCTGAAACCAATCCATCTTCCATTCAGTAGTCGATATGGTGGCGACATATTTCAAATTTGGGAACGTGTCGGATCGGTTGTGAGGTTGGACTAGATTTTTACGAGCGAGCGGAGCGAGCGAGCAACGGTCACAACATCAAAGCTATACAAATACCATATATTGCCTTGCATATATTTCGTGTTATTACCTAATTTTGTCAGCCATTTCGGACATCACATTGTACTGTACTATGTGGAAATAGTACTATTTATGTGAAACTATTGGTAAACTGTAAACATTCGTCAGTAGCAATAGGATAAAGACTTCCGGCTCCTCGGGCTGGTGCGAATATTTCAATGTCCGTATGTGCCAAACCCGTTGGTGTATGACACACCTTTACGCGTCTCTCGCACGCTGCGCTCGCTCGAAACTATAGCCTAACCTAAAACCAATCCATATTGCGTTGAGTATTTCATATGATGGCGACATATTTCAAATTTGCGAACGTGGTCGGATCGGTTGTGAGGTTGGACTAGATTTTTACGAGCGAGCGGAACGAGCGAGCAACGGTCACAATTTCCCAGCTATACATATACCATATATTGCCTTGCATATATTTCGTGCTAGTACCTAATTTTGTCATCCATTTCGGACATCACATTGCACTGTACTATGCGGAAATAGTACTATTATGTGAAACTATTCGTAAACTGTAAACATGTGTCGGTAGACACAGGATAAAGACTTCCGGCTCTTCGGGCTAGTGCGAATATTTCAATGTCCGTATGTGCCAAACTGTTGGTTTATGACACACCTTTACGCGTCTCTCGCTCGCTGCGCTCGCTCGAAAACTATAGCCTACCTAAAACCAATCCACCTTGCGTTCATTATTCGATATGATGGCGACATATTTCAAATTTGCGAACGTGTCGGATCGGTTGTGAGGGGTGGACTAGATTTTTACGAGCGAGCGGAGCGAGCGAGCAACGGTCACAACATCAAAGCTATACAAATACCATATATTGCCTTGCATATATTTCGTGTTATTACATAATTTTGTCAGCCATTTCGGACACACATTGTACTGTACTATGTGGAAATAGTACTATTTATGTGAAACTATTGGTAAACTGTAAACATTCGTCAGTAGCAATAGGATAAAGATTCCGGCTCCTCGGGCTGGTGCGAATATTTCAATGTCCGTATGTGCCACACCGTTGGTTTATGACACACCTTTACGCGTCTCTCGCTCGCTGCGCTCGCTCGAAAACTATAGCCTAACCTAAACCAATCCATATTGAGTTGAGTATTTCATATGATGGCGACATATTTCAAATTTGCGAACGTGTCCGATCGGTTGTGAGGTTGGACTAGATTTTTACGAGCGAGCGGAGCGAGCGAGCAACGGTCACAATTTCCAAGCTATACATATACCATATATTGCCTTGCATATATTTCGTGCTAGTACCTAATTTTGTCAACCATTTCGGACATCACATTGCACTGTACTATGTGGAAATAGTACTATTTATGTGAAACTATTCATAAACTGTAAACATGTGTCGGTAGGCAATAGGATAAATACTTCCGGCTCATCGGGCTGGTGCGAATATTTCAATGTCCGTATGTGCCAAACCGTTGGTTTATGACACACCTTTACGCATCTCTCGCTCGCTGCGCTCGCTCGAAAACTATAGCCTAACCTAAAACCAATCCATCTTCCGTTCATTATTCGATATGGTGGCGACATATTTCAAATTTGCGAACGTGTCGGATCGGTTGTGAGGGTGGAATAGATTTTTACGAGCGAGCAGAGCGAGCGAGCAACGGTCACAACATCAAAGCTGTACATATACCACATATTGCCTTGCATATATTTCGTGTTATTACCTAATTTTGTCAGCCATTTCGGACATCACATTGTACTGTACTATGTGGAAATAGTACTATTTATGTGAAACTATTGGTAAACTGTAAACATTCGTCAGTAGCAATAGGATAAAGACTTCCGGCTCCTCGGGCTGGTGCAAATATTTCAATGTCCGTATGTGCCAAACCGTTGGTTTATGACACACCTTTACGCATCTCTCGCTCGCTGCGCTCGCTCGAAAACTATAGCCTAACCTAAAACCAATCCACCTTGCGTTCATTATTCGATATGATGGCGACATATTACAAATTTGCGAACGTGTCGGATCGGTTGTGAGGTTGGACTAGATTTTTACGAGCGAGCGGAGCGAGCGAGCAACGGTCACAATTTACAAGCTATACATATACCATATATTGCCTTGCATATATTTCGTGCTAGTACCTAATTTTGTCATCAATTTCGGACATCACATTGCACTGTACTATGTGGAAATAGTACTATTTATGTGAAACTATTCGTAAACTGTAAACATGTGTCGGTAGACAACAGGATAAAGACTTCCGGCTCCTCGGGCTGGTGCGAATATTTCAATGTCCGTATGTGCCAAACCGTTGGTTTATGACACAGCTTTACGCGTCACTCGCTCGCTGCGCTCGCTCGAAAACTATAGCCTAACCTAAAACCAATCCATATTGCGTTCATTATTCGATATGA